>NC_053022.1:439302710-439515770 GCF_003073215.2 Triticum urartu | reverse complement strand
AGGCTGCGCAGTGCGGTGAGGCAGCAGAAGGGGAAGCTGTACATCATCAAGAAATGCATCGCCATGCTCATCTGCGGCAGCCCCAAGTGTGTATTCTCTTGCACTAGTTCTGTCATGTTCTGACCCCAGTTACTTAGTACTCCTATTTTGTGTCTAGAACTGATAATATGTAAGCCTTTTAACTGGATATACCGAGAGATAATCTACTTAACGCTGCCATGCATGTCCCCTTTGTGCAGGCATATATGGGAACAGATAATGCGTACGGTCTTTGTATCATTCTAAGTTCTATGTGATCGAAGAGTACAGTTGATTTGCTTCCGAATAGTTTTAATCAGATCAACAGCTAATTTTGACTAATTCCAATCACTTACACCCAAGGAGATCGTTTCTTAAGGATTTCTTTTCTAAATCTAACTTCGTATTTTTGGTAGATTAGTTGGTCTATGATTAGTCCACTAATGTGTGAACCTTAATTCCCAATGAAGTTGTGATTACGACTTTTTGATCTTTTAAGACCGCCGGTGTCATGACCTCATAACAAATAAGTACAGGCCATACATGCATAAATGTGAAAGTCTAATGGCGCAGTTGATACTCCCTACTAACAAATATATAAGGCCTCTACACATTTGGGCCAAATTTTTAACCACAAGTTTGACTAACAAATTATGAATTACATGCGACAAAAAAATAAAACATTAGATTCATATTAGCTTTCAATAGTATATATTTTTTGTCATATACATCATATTATGCTAGTCGATAGCATGGTCAAAGTTAGCCTCAAAATTCGAGGGAGCGTTAGATTTTAGGAAGGGGAGAGTAGCTAATGAATCAAGTCCGCACACAATATGGATCATACATAAGGGGTTTGGGTAAATTGATCAACGGTTGACTCTAAAACGGTTTAATTTAATGAACCAGGACACTAAAGTCACACACACCGAGAAGATTGAATCCAGTGCATGAACTATAACCTTGATACTTCAAACAAATAAGATTGATACTTCAAACATATAATATTTGTTTCAGAAACACCTAGTATAGCTTGGCTGAAAAAGTAAATATCCCCGCAAAAAATTACAACCTAGACGCACCCTACCACACTCACACAATGTTAGCCAAAGATCAAAGTTATTAATGGGCTCAAGATTGACGAAGCCAACTCTGATGCCTTGATATCAACAGGAACACCGTCTCCCACCAAAAGAATTGTCTACCTTAATATACACACAAAGCATCAAATATGTGGTTTGATTCGACTTGGTTGGGAGTACAACTATCCCACTAGTCATTAACTAATCGTTGGTGCTCCAAACATAACATAAGATCATAGCACTACAATCAACCTCTTAAGATTATCTAGCATATTTCCGTTCAAGTGTGATCTTCTTATCGCTAGCTTAAGAGATTTTAAGTGAACCTATTGATGTATAAGACTTAATGTGATACCAGGGACAAGATTTGCTTAATTCAAGAACCAGGGCACTCTAAAGGGAAAAAGTTGTGCACACTCTAATAATCAATGTCTTACACATCGGAGAGGTAAATAACAGTCCACATTGACGTTAAGATCAAACCCTGTTTGAAACATCATAGCATCCTAGATGATAATTAATCGGATCAAGTGGATGTCCCCATGGAGAGTAGGGTTACGATGCAGATCTTCATCCTGACAGCTGATCGAGACAATAAGGTGCGTGTAGAGATGTCGGGAAGATAGACTTTCCTAACTTCCACATTCTGACAATAAAGGACACTTGGTATACAATGAGCTCTAGTGTTATCTATAGCAAATAATGTTCATATTTCACCAAAATTGTATACTGATTAGAATCTAGTTAGAAAGTATGTTACAAGAGATGACCACTGGTAAAATGGAGAAATTTGTCTTCTCTTTAGTGCCAAGAGATCATCCCATGGTGAAGAGAAGTGAAACATATTATTTTAGTTCACTTGTCTCTATTCCAAGTCATAATTTATCATACGAGGCATCGCTAAGAGAATACTGACATCAAACCATTGTGACATTGTCCATGCCCTATGATTAACCATTTCACCAACATCTACGGATAGGATCGCCCCCTCGTGGACAAGAGGTTGCCTCATGTAAATGGATAGCGAGAGCACAACAATGTTTGTGTTTAGAATAATGTGTACACATTGCTTGAAAGTGTACTAATAATGAACAGCAAGATAAAAAAATACATGTATTATTTACGTGCGGAAAATAGGAAGAGAAACACAGTGCTGACCGTCAAGGTAATGACTGGCATGATGGGAATTGTAGCTATAGGCAAGTAAATGGTGTATTATTTTATCTTAGGATCCTGGTCAAGTAAGGATGTGCGCAACACAACCATGCAGAGGTTGGGGGTTCAATCTCCTTTTTGGAAAGAGAAAAAGGAGCCTCGTCAAGTGATCAGACAATGTTTTATAAGGAAAGGAGTAGGGGAGGCCCCCACATTGAATACGTAAAAAAACTAATGCAAAACAAAATGCAAGAGTATTCTTCATTTACACTTTTAAACATTAAAACATCTGAAATATGTAACGAGATGATGTACAAAAGCAAGAAACTCTTGGGTTGTAGTTAACAGAATGTCATTTGCTAACATAAATATGAACCATGGAGTACACAATCTTTCCGGATTCACTCTGCCTTACAGCTTTACTTTCCATTGTCATTGTCATTGTAGCACATGTATGACCCAGCCCATATGGACCATTGGGACTTGACGTCATCCCCCACCTTCCTCCAGGATGGCAATCCCTCGTGAATGTAGCACGCACTTTTTTCTTTGTTTTGGAGCGGGTGCGTATAATTAGCACTACGTACCACACCACGGGGCGGCTAGCCTTCATGTCCTAAGCACTAACACATATAGCGTCTATGACAATATAAAACTTGATTCAAATAATATAATTTCTGAGTGTCATGTATGACTTAGTAATGTGGCATGGTTGCATAAGTAAATTAATGTAAAATTTGTAATTTTTGCTTGACATGCATATATAGGGTCTGATGTGACAATGGTGCATGCTTAGAAGTATATAGTGAGTCACAACTATTTAAAAATAAAGAATTTGGGTGAATTAGTACATGGATAATTAATGGCCGGCCAACATCCATGTTCACTTGAGGAAACGGAGAGAGAAAGAGAATAAGCAATCAAGTGCATATATCGAAATGATAGCAACCCAAGTGAGATGTGACAAGACACGTATGATTCGTACCAGTGGTATAATTGGAGTATATATCATGGTCATTAACTAGCGACAAAGAAAGAACTGCATTGTAAGAGCTGCATGCATCCTAGCTACACTCCGCGGACCAATCATATGAACAAATAGGTTGAGTTTTTCTGTGGAAACAAAAAGGTTGAGTTGACAGGAACATTAACCCGATCGATCACGTGAAAACTTATCTGTCTAAACAACTGATGTGAAGCTTGTCGAGAAAAATAAATAAAGTGATTTGATTGCTACTGCATGCATGCAACTTTATTATTCCTATTAACCATTTTCATCTTTGCATAAGCTGCAGGTCAGGATGAAGAACGAAGACGATGAAGACTAGCTAGGAGGAAGAGGGTCGTCGAACGATCGAACTTCTTCCTCGGTTGCTGTGTAGTAGTAGAAACTTCGATGGTACGTGATTGCAGGAGCTGTGGAAGAAGAGCACGGCCACAAGCTACAATTAGCCCGGATAATATTCATGCATGGTGCATGGGGAAATATGTCTCCCTTTACTTAAGATATGTATATGGAGCTCGGAAGGCCATGCACAATACGTGGGGCCAATAATATATGGAAGAAAGAAAGGCAGTGTTATCGTATTGTACAAAAAACAAGTACTACTGTATGTACCTTTAGGAATTATTTGTATTCACATGCAGGGTATACGGTAAGATCAAGCGAGGCGAGTGCGTTATGTTTGTTCGTCTGTATATTCACAACAACAAAATGTTTGTACTCCATCTGTATATTCGGATGCCTTGCTGGGTGCTGGCGTCAAGGTTAGGGGATTCTTCGGGGTTGATTGTATTTTGCTTTCTTGACCGGTGGTTATTTGGGTAAAGCCTAGAGTTCAACTGTCATTTTAGTTTTGTCAGATGGACGTTTACATGGCTTATGACTTGATCTTAATTATATGAATGAAACATGTATTACCAAGCAAAAAAAATTGCTTTTACGGTCATACTATTTCTACAGACAGACCCAGTCAATTGAATTCCTATTTGTTTTTATTATTTTATTTTTATGTTTAATTTTAGAAAAATCAAATGCATGAACTTCTTAAAAAAATAAAAAATTCCTCAAGTTGCATACATTTTAAAGTTCTCTGAAGTTTTTTCAATTCATAACTTTTTTTAATAATGCACTCCATCCGTCACATAATGTAAGACGTTTTTTGACACTGCACTAGTGTCAAGAAAACATCTTACATTATGGGACGCAGTAGTACTTTTAAAAATTTTGAAAAAATTTCGTGTACATTTTTTAGGAACTTGTTTAATTCTCTTTTTTCTCAAATCTTGTGAATTTTCGAAATTTGTGAGCATATTTCAAATCTGAATTTTTTACCAATTTGGAATCGTGAACATTTTTTAATTTATAAATTTTATTCAAAATTGCAAACATTTTTTAAAATTCATGAACTTTTTTCAAATTTGTGAACTTTTTTCAAAAGGTGAATTGCCAATATCACTAGTCAGCGGTCTCCCAGTCAACCAGTAAACCTATCAACCGGTTGAGCGAAAGAGGGGACGACCTAGGGAGCAAGCCAGGAATGAACGATAGGCCGGCCCATGCAAGCGCTCGGGTGAGCGGCAGTTAGCAAAATTGGCGCACCACTCACCTTACGACGCGAGGGATTGAATTTTCCATTTGCCGTGCGTTGTGGCAAATAGTTGCCATTTCGCACACACAACGAAGCAGGTCGGCCTGCCCGTTTTAGCCAAAAAGGTCGTTAGACTACTTACAGTGGGAGTAATATAGAAGATAATATCATACATATCTAGATAAAATATATGATGTGGTAGTAACATTACTAATTTTACCCGTGGTATGAGTAACATCACACATACCAAGACAAGATAAGTTTATAAGCTAATAAATAAAGTGTTGCATGATATCACATATATGTTACTTCCCATTGTAGAGGTAATAACATAGACTAGTAACATGTGCATGTTACTAGTCTAAGTTACTCCCCATTGTGGCTAGTCTTAGGTAGGTTTGTTCCTAAGTTTGCAAACCTTCCGGAAGATTCCGATCTGGTTAAGGTCCATTTTTTCCTGATTTCTTTTCCTTCCTTTTTTCCTAGTTTTCTTCGGGATTTTTCTTTCTTTTCTATGTTTTTCTTACAAGTTTATACAAAGTTCAAATTTTTTTTAAAAATTGTTCATAAATTCAAAATAAATTTTAATTTTTCCAAAGTTAATCAGACAGTTCGGTAATCATTCAGAATTTCAAAAACTACTCTTTTTCTCAAAAGAAGTTTTGGGTATCAAAGATTGTTCACTTTTTAAGTTTGTTTGCGTGTTTTTTAAATTGGTCACTTTTTTAAAAAATCAGAATTTCAAAAATTATTCACGTTTAAAAAAATGTTCATATTTTAGAAAACATAATTTTCAAAATATGTTTCTTCTTAAAAACAATTATTGGGATTTCAAAAATTGTTCATGTTTCATAAAATATTTGGATTTGCACAATTTATTTGTATTATTCAAAAAATCTTTGGAATTTAAAAATTGTTCAAAATTTTGAAAAATGAAAATGGAAATTTTTGAAATTTTTTTTGAAATATGCTACTAAGTACGTTCTTAGATCTTTGCGATGCTGAGCAGTCATCAGCCGCCATCAGTTCGACGATCAGCGAATAGGAGGTCTTGAGTTTGATTCCTTGCAAGTTCGCCGCTTTTGGGGATTTTTTAAGTCGCATTGTGCGCTGCAACACAACTGGCTTCGGTCCTCCCGGTGGGCGGGCCCAGTCACAGTCCCCTATGGGTCGCGTGCTATTGGACGCAATGAGCATCCAATAGGGGCTCTCGGGCATCGGAGCTACGTCAAGATGTATGCTCCCCTAACCTCACGCACGGCGTGCCCGCCCTGGGCCACTACTGTAGCAGTTCGTGCATTTGTTTCTTTTTTGTTTGGTTTTTCACTGTTTGGGGCTGGTCTTATCTATGTGGGTTCTTGCTCCTGTTTTCACTGTTTGGGTCGGCTTTTCTTGATTTTTTTCTTCCCTATATTTCAATTTTTTTAATTTCTTCACCGGTTTTGTTCGTGTTTTTGTCTTTGTTATAGTTTGGTTTTCTTTGTTTTTTCATTGGTTTATTTTGGGATTTATTTTCTTTGTTATATGTTGGTTTTTTTTCTTTTTCCTTTGGTTCTTCAGTTTTTCTTTTTTGCTACTATACCTCGCTTGTGACCGGTTGCTTGTGTGTTGTTGTGCGTGCTTGCGTCTTGTGGGCTCGTGTGTATGCTTTTATGGGTGCTGCCGTGTATGCTTGTGTCGGTGGTGAGCCGTGTGCAAGTGTTTGAGCACGAGGCCGCGTCAGTGTCGTCCCGTTGAACCGCACACATCACATGTTTAACAAAATGCAATAGACGAGGAGGAAAATTGGGGAATGTCTTTGGATTGGCAGACAAAAATATGTACGTGGCGTGTCCATGAACATATGGGGCCTCAAATATTTTTCCGTAGTGATGCTTTGGTATCTATAGCTAACCGGCGATCAAGCTAGTAATAGGACATTCTAGGGTGTACTCAAATAGCATTGCTAATAATAGAGCAAGTATATAGCTATATAAAAGTATCTCTAACATTTTCTAAAAATGTTTAACTCTTAAAGCTTGCCTTTTTAGACTAATTAGAGCTAATCCTTCGCCTTAAATGTTTAATTCCCCAAATTTTGAAGAGTTACTCTTCAAACACAACACAAACAGCTGAGCAACCATCTGTCCTCATCCTTGAGTTGATACTGTGGTAGGAAGCACTTTCATCTTCTAATGACTCTCGCTGCAACCGCCCTCCCATGACGTGTAAATTGCTGGAATGGATCCCCACGTCCCTTCCCTACCCCTACCCCTACCCCAACCCCATCCCCCATTCTGCCAACCATCACTCGGCTCTATCACCGTCGTCGATCGTCCCACAAAAGCTTCGGCTCAACAACAAGGTTGTGCACCCCATCACGTTGTCCGCAAAGAAAGGTGTCAAAGCCAAGACCTACTCCTTTTAATTATTTTTTCATGTCTCTTTCATTCACATAGGTAAAATTGTCATGTAAGTGGGCTACAAAAACAATAGGCAATCTTACTGGTTTACATGGACCACATGATCACAACAGTGGGCATATACATGATGAGCATAGAACACGGTGTCATTGGCAATGTGGACGTTGGGCTCACACACCTTCTCTTCTTTACATGATCATGGTACCCCATCTATAAGGAGCTTGAGTACATGGGGATCATAATCATGACTTGCACTCTCATCATTGTGCTCATGCATTTCCCGCAAAGGGGTTCATGTTCTTTCCTGCCAGTGCCACTACCACTGAGTAATACTACTATGCCTCCAAGGGGACAAAGGAGGAGAAAAGCAAAGGACTCCACTGCGTTGTCAAGAATTGTCGCTCGGAGCATGATGGGCGCAATGTCGTTCTTGCCACAGTCGCCACACCGCCCAACAACACGCCCCGACACGTATAAGATGTACTAATGTATGTTTTACACTGCAAGTATACATACACAGAGGGTATACAAAAATTGTTTGACAAGAGCCAGTTTGCATGCGATTGCAACAAATAATGTGTATGACTTTGTGTTCCTCTAATTCATATCCAACAATAGCATACTTGAAGGTTTACCACTGAATTGGAGATATAGCAACAAAACAAAGCTATTTCGAGAATCTCCAATTGGATTGGGTTATTCGCCACCCCCCTCCACTCTCTCCCTTCCCCCATTTCTTCGCGCACACGTCCGGATAGTGTACGGGAGTGTCCGCTCCTCTCCCCCATTTGTACGGGTACACAACAATGTCCCGGAATTTATCCCTAAATTTCCTGAACACATGCATATGATATGATTAATGGGAATTGAGAGGTGTAGTTGTGAGAGAAATATAAAAGAAAGAGAGACAAAATGGACAAGGTCCGACGTGATGAACTGCTAGAACATGCTCAGACACCCTCAATTTTGTCCCCACATATGGGCTGCATTTGAGGGTTTGCAAATCATCCGAACAATTGGGGGGGTTTGAGGCTTTCATTGAAGAGGCTTTTTTGCCCGGGTTGTCTGTTCGGACATATAAGAACAACTTGAGGGGTCAGTGGAGATGCTTTTACCAGGGTTTCATCCGTCACATGCTATCTTGAGTGACTACTTTCGCATCAAGTCCACTTGTCTTCATCGCAAAAAAGAAGTCTACATGTCTTTCTCTGGTGGTATGAAGAGGGGAAGCCAAACGAAATAAATTAGGGTGGGCTTGAGTTGGAAGATACTCCACCTAGCTGGTAGCAGACTTGCCAGCCAGCTAAAAGATTAAGGGCTAGTTCGGTTGGAGTCCACAGCTCCATGCCTGGGAAAAAGTTGAGCCTCGCTTCGGCCCGAACTAGACCAGTAATAATTTACTTTTTTGGAACAAAAAGAAACTTTATTCATTATATATAACCAATACATTGTTTGTGAGGATCATTACAATTTCATTTAAAGGCTCCTCACCAGTCCGAAGTGAAAGAAAATCTAGCTAATCTAGCGAGCTCGTGAGCTACCTTATTTGCTTCTCTATTACAATGTTCGAATCTAGTGCTAATGAAATCACAAGTGTAATGAAAACAATCATCAAAAATTGTCGACGTCGCACCCGTGGGCTGTCCTCCATCCTGCATGGTATCAATCACCTCCAGATTGTCCGAGTTAATAATAAGGTGATTACATCCCGCCCTCTGCGCTAGTGTTAGACCAAATTTGAGAGCTTAAGCTTCCGTCATCAGAACTGAAGGAAATATGCCCTAAAGGCAATAACAAAGTTGTTGTTTATATTTCCTTATATCATTATAAATGTTTATTATTCATGCTAGAATCTATTAACCGGAAACTTGATACATGTGTGGATACATAGAAAAAATACAGTGTCGCTAGTAAGCCTCTACTAGACTAGCTCGTTAATCAAAGATGGTTAAGTTTCCTGACCATACACATGCGTTGTCATTTCATGAACGGGGTCACATCATTAGCTTAGCATGTTAATCGTTCAGTTTTATTGCTATTGTTTTCTTCATGTCAAATACATATTCCTTCGACTATGAGATTATGCAACTCCCAAATACCGGAGGAATACCTTGTGTGCTATCAAACATCACAACTTAACTGGGTGATTATAAAGATGCTCTACAAGTATCTCTGAAGATGTTTGTTGGGTTGGCATAGATCGAGATAAGGATTTATCACTCTGAGTATCGGAGAGGTATCTCTGGGCCCTCTCGGTAATGCACGTCATAATAAGCCTTGCAAGCAATGTGACTAATGAGTTAGTTGCGGGATGATGTATTACGAAATGAGTAAAGAGACTTGCCGGTAACGAGATTGAACTAGGTATGACGATACCGACGATTGAATCTCGGGCAAGTAACATACCGATGACAAAGGAAACAACGTATGTTGTCATTATGGTACGACCGATAAAGATCTTCGTAGAATATGTGGGAACCGATAAGAGCATCTAGGTTCCGTTGTTGGTTATTTACCGGAGAGGTGTCTCGGTCATGTCTACATAGTTCTCGAACCCGTAGGGTCCGCACGCTTAACGTTTGATAACGATTTTGTATTATATGAGTTATGTGATTTGGTGACTGAATGTTTTTCGGAGTCCCGGATGAGATCACGGACATGACGAGGAGTCTCGAAATGGTCGAGAGGTAAAGATTCATATATTGGACGATGATATTCGGATACCATAAGTGTTTCAGGGGTACCGGGTACATATTGGGTCACCGGAAGGGGTTCCGGGCATCCCCCCGGCTACTACATGCTCCTAATGGGCCAAGAAGGGGACAGACCAGCCCCTAATTAAGGGGCTGGTGCGCCCCATGTAGGCCGAAATAAGGGGGGAAGGAAAGAGGAGAAGAGAGAAAGGAAGGGGAGGGATTCGGCCTCCCCCTTCCTTCCCTCCTCCCTCCTCAATCCTCCCCCTCCGGGAATTATGGTAAGGGGCGAATAGGATTAGGGCCCCAAGTAGGATTTCTCCTACTTGGGCGCCCCCTTGGCTGCCCCCTCTCCCTCGCACCTATATATATGAGGGGGAGGCGCCTAGAAGACACACAAACATCTGCTAGCTCTGTGCGGCGCCTCCTTCCATAGTTTACGCCTCCGGTCATATTCACGTAGTGCTTAGACGAAGCCCTACGCGGATCACTTCACCATCACTGTGACGCCCCCGATTTGACTGTACACTAATTGTACACACAAATGTGTATGATGAAGATCAAGGACTCACGGGAAGATATCACAACACAACTCTAGACACAAATTAAAATAGCACAAGCTTTATATTACAAGCCAGGGCCTCGATGGCTCGAATACATAAGCTCGAATACACAAGAGTCAGCAAAAGCAATAATATATGAGTACAGACATAAGTTAAAACAAGATTGCCTTAAGAAGGCTAGCACAAAAGTAGCAACGATCGAAAAGGCAAGGCCTCTTGCCTGGGACCTCCTAACTACTCCTCGAAGTCGAACTCCATGTAGAATCATCCTAGGGATCCTCTCGCTCCTGGACTCCAGCATCTGGTTGCGACAACCAAGTATAGAAAGGGGGAAAAGGGGGAGCAAAGCAACCATGAGTACTCATCCAAAGTACTCGCAAGCAAGGATCTACACTACATATGCATTGTTATCAATGAAATGGGTAGTATCTATGGATTGAACTGCAGAATGCCAGAATAAGAGGGGGATAGCTAGTCCTGTCGAAGACTACGCTTCTGGCAGCCTCCATCTTGCAGCATGTAGAAGAGAGTAGATGGTAACTTCACCAAGTATCATCGCATAGCATAATCCTACCCGACGATTCTCTCCTCGTCGCCCTGTGAGAGAGTGATCACCGGGTTGTATCTGGCACTTGAAAGGATGTGTTTTATTAAGTATCTGGTTCTAGTTTTCATAAGGTCAAGGTACAACTCCGGGTCATCCTTTTACTGAGGGACACAGCTATTCGAATAGATAAACTTCCCTGCAGGGGTGCACCACATAACCCAACACGCTCGATCCCTCTGCCCGGACATACTTTCCCGGGTCATGCCCGGCCTCGGAAGATCAACACGTCGCAGCCCTACCTAGGCACAACAGAGAGGTCAGCACGTCGGTCTAAATCCTAAGGCACAGGGGTCTGGGCCCATTGCCCATTGCACACCTGCACGTTGCGAGGGCGGACGGAAGCAGACCTAGCCTCCCTAATATAAGAGCAGGCATTCCAGTCCAATCTGGCGCGCGCCGCTTAGTTGATGACGTCAAGAAGGCTTCGGCTGATACCACGACGTCGAGTGCCCATAACTGTTGCCGCGTAGTTAGTTAGTGCGTATAGGCCAGTGGCCAGACTCATATCAAATACCAAGATCTTGTTAAGCGTGTTATTTTGAAGTAACCGCGGACGCCAACCAGGGCCACGCCCACCTCTCTCCTAGGTGATCTCAACCTGCCCTGTCGCTCTGCCACAAAGATCCACATCGAGGGCCGTCGGGAAAGTATGTCCTTTCAGCCCCCAATCCGTGAATCAACCGCGGGTACTCAACGAGCCGACCTGACTTTAGTCACCACATGTATCATACATTATGTATATAAGTATATACCCGTGATCAACTCCTGAGTGATCACGGCCCGGTAGTATAGCATGGCAGGCGGACAAGAATGTAGGACCACTGATGGAATACTAGCATCCTATACTAAGCATTTATGATTGCAGGTAAAGGTAACAACAGTAGTAGCAAAGACAGGCTATGCATCAGAATAGGATTAATGAAAAGCAGTAACATGCTACACTACTCTAATGCAAGCAGTAGAGAGAAGAATTTGCGATATCAGGTTGATCAAGGGGGGGCTTGCCTGGTTGCTCTACAAACGAAAGGAATCTTCGGAAGCGTAGCCGTAGTCGAACATTGAAGCATCAACGGTCTCGGGGTCTACCGGAAAGAAGTATCGGAGGGGGAACACAATAAATAACAGAGCAATCAACGCAACACAAGGCATAACATGGCCATACGCAGTGCTAGGGGCGACCTAACGCAGTAGTAGGCGATACCGGCGAAGGGGGGAAACATCCGGGAAAGTATCCCCAGTGTTTCGCGTTTTTGGACAGATGAACCAGAGGTGGATTGTTGCATGTTTGCTATGCTAGGCACATGTGGCGGACGAACGGGCTGTGTATTCGGATTCATCTCGTCATTCTGAGCAACTTTCATGTACAAAGTATTTTCATCCGAGTTACGAATTACTTTATATTAATTTTTGAAGTTTTAATTCATTTTCTAAATTCCCTAAATTAACTTAAATCCAAAATAAAATGTGTAAAATGCTATGGGTACACAGAGAGTGTACCCAGAAGTTCATCTATGAGACCGACTGGTGGGTTCCAGTTGACTGCCTAGTCAGCAGTCATCATGGACCAGTTGACAAGTCAATGGTCCTGCTGGGACCCACACGTCATACACTGATTGTCTAATAGTATTTAAATTAACCTAATTAAGTTTAATTATGATGCGGGCCCGGGCTTTCAGTGACTCAGTTCATTAATTGATTAATCTTAATCTAAACTAGACGCTATAGTTGTCAGGCCCACGTGTCAGTGGGGGTTAGGGGCTGGGTTATAGGAGGTTATTGACCCGGGCCCACAAGTCAGTGATTCAGGCCGGGTTCCAAACGGTGGTGCACCGCCAGTGGAGCTCCGGCTGGGCGGTTCACGGCGGTGATGGCCGGAATTCAGTCTCCGACGACCATTTGGGCAGCGGAGCGGCCCGTACGAATCGAAGGAACCGTGCGCGTGCAACGGTGGCAACAGCAGTGGCTGAGACAGGCAGCAACGGTGCTGGTGTCGGGAAAAGGCGATGGTCGGAGCACGTGAGGTACAGGGTCGGCGCTAGGGGGCATGTTTTGGCGCGCGGCCTGAGGCATTCGAACGCGAGCGTCGAGCCACGTCGAAAGGCACCGGAAGGAGCTGCTGGGTTTGGCCGGAGTTGAGCAGTGCGTCAACGGGCAGCGGCGGTGAGCTCGTGATGCAGGAGGGAGGCTAGCTAGGAGGGGGAACGAAGCACAGGGAGAGAGGGGGCACGAGGCTCACCGGGAGGGCACAAGGAGGCCCGTCGAGAGGGTTAGTAGCTGCAGAGCGCTCGAGGTCGACGGAGGTGGTGCCGAGCCGACGAGGAAGAAGAAGGTGACGCGGCGGTGCTGGAGGGCCTCCCCAGCTCGCGCGCATGGTCGGGGTAGAGAGGTGGCCGATGGAGGGGCTTCTGGCGAGCTCTCAGGCGGCAGGAGCAATGGTGAGCACGAGAGGAAGAAGACGACCATGGCGGCGGGTGAGGGAGTCCTGGACTAAGGGGTCATCGGGCGTCCGACCTGTTATCTATTGGGCCGGACTGATGTGCTGTGAAGACATGAAGGCCGAAGACTGTACCTGAGTCCAGAGTGGACTCTCCTTGGCGTGGAAGGCAAGCTTGGCGACCGACTATGAAGATTCCTTCTTATGTAACCGACTCTATGTAAACCCTAGATCCCCCCGGTATCTATATAAGCCGGAGGGGTTAATCCGGAAAGGATATACTCATTACCATAGTCATACAGGCTAGGCTTCTAGGGCTTAACCATTACGATCTCATGGTAGATCAACTCTTGTAACACCCATATTCATCAATATCAATCAAGCAGGACGTAGGGTATTACCTCTATAGAGAGGGCCCGAACCTGGGTAAACATTGTGTCCCCTGTCTCCTGTTACCATCGATCCTAGACGCACAGCTTGGGACCCCCTACCCGAGATCCGCCGGTTTTTACACCGACATTGGTGCTTTCATTGAGAGTTCCACTGTGCCGTTGACAAAAGGCTTGATGGCTCGCCTTGTCCTTAAAGACAACATCACCTCCGAGGGAGCTCTAGCCTCGGGCCAAACCCTCCGGTTGGGCGGCTTTACTATGATCGCCCGTTCGGCCGTTGAGCCGACGATGACTTCTCGGGCCATCGAAAACCTCCTTCGCATCAACTCCGAGCACTCCAAGCAGATGGATCCGACAGAGCTTTCATCTTTGAACGAACTCCTAGATCGCATCACCTCTTTGGGAATAGCCATAGACTACGATCGGGTCGGGCCTAAAACCGATCAAGGAGAAATCGAGACCCTACCGGTCACCCACCAGATTGCGGTAGTCGTGGAGCAGGACGGCAAGTCTTCGCCTATACCGAAGAAGGACCATGACTGGACTGCCGATCAGGAAGAGCCAGATACCCACCCACGAAAGGATGCGATTAGCCCTCCGAAAATAGCATCAGACGGCGGTCCTAAACAATCAGAAGATATTCCGGAACCCAGACTGTTAAGCCCGGAAGGTCGTCAGACTCCGGATAATCGGTCAGGTCGGGGTTCGGATTTAATTCCACCCACCCACCCGCATATAAACTCTCTCATGAGCATAAAGTAGCAGTCTCGGGAAACAGTCCACCACTTCTGGGCCAGATTCCTCCTTGTCAAGGACAAGATAAAAGATTGCCGTGACGAGGACACAGTATCAGCGTTCTACAACAATTGCACAGATGAAGGAATCCTCAACGCCATCAATCGCCGTCGCATACTGAAATTCGCTGACTTAGCAACCATCGTACAAAAGTAGAGCGCGATGGAGAGCACCTGGAAAACTCAGGCAGCTCGCTGGGAACCGTCAGTCCCAACTCAACTCCCCATACAGGAGAAAAGGACGCACCCTCGCGGCACCCCCAGTCCAACAGTCAAGAAACACAAAAATGCTATGTGGCACCGCACGTTCTGGTGGGATGGTTCGATGGCCCATGCAAAATACATACAACATCAGATACCATGGCAACCCACAGCCATAGAGCATGTTAGATACTACGACAGGTAGCCAAGAGCGGCGAGGACATCCTTATCAAGGACGACCCAGAACGGCATCCCTCAGGGGATAACTCAAGAGTATTGACGGTCTTTGAGACATTCGCTTCAAGCAACAAGCGCAAAAGGGCGCTTCACGAGCTCGCCAAAGTCTGCCAAATTGCTGCGATAAACCCCTGGAACGACACGGCTATAACATTTAATGCCGGCAACGAACCAAAGTACAGAACAGTACGAGTGCCAGCCGCGTTAGTCCTCAGTCCCATCGTGGACGGGTTTCGACTTACTAAGGCCCTCATGGATGGCGGCAGGGGACTAAACCTCATTTACGAGGACACACTCCATAAAATGGAAATAGACAGGAGCCGCATCATGCAAAGTAACACAACCTTCCAAGGAATTATCCCCAGTCGGGAGGCGCGATGTGTGGGCAAAATCACACTTGACATAGTATTCAGCACGCCGGAGAACTATCGGTCCAAAGAAATAACTTTCCAAGTGGCTCCTTTCAGGAGCGGATATCACGCCCTGTTGGGGCGGGATGCTTTTACACGCTTTCAGGCCATACCCCATTACGGGTATATGAAGCTCAAAATGCCCGGTCCAAACGGCATAATCACTCTCGTCAGGGATCCGGACATAGCGCTCCACGCTGAAAACAAAACCGCATCCCTGGCCCTGGAAGAGCTGTCTGAAGCCCTCGCAACCGAAGAATTAACCGCACTATGCTCCACAGTGGACGGGGACGACGTGATCCTCAACAAACGCCCTAAATCCACCTCCTTCAAACCAGCAGAAGAAATAGTCAAATTTCAGGTCCACCCAACGGACCCCAAGAAGACAGCATCTACCGGAGCTCAACTGAACCCAACAGTTGACACCGCACTACGAGAATTCTTGCACGAAAACTGGGACATATTCGCCTGGCACCCTTCAAATATGCCAGGGATCCCATGGGAGCGGGTTGAACATAGCCTCAATATATTAAAGGGGTTCAAACCGGTCAAGCAATCACTGTAGCGCTTTTCCGAACCCAAGCGACAAGCCATGGGGGAGGAGCTGGCTAAACTCATCGAGGCCGGGTTCATTAGAGAAATCAAACACTCGGATTGGCTGGCAAACCTAGTAATGGTACCAAAGAAGGACAAATCATGGCGCCTGTGTGTCGATTTCAAAGACCTCAACAAGGCTTGCCCTAAGGATCCCTTCCCCCTCCCCCGCATTGATCAAATCATTGACGCCACCGCAGGACATGACTCACTGTGTTTCCTTGATGCATATTCCGGATACCATCAAATCAAAATGAAGGAGTCCGATCAAGCCCCAACAACATTTATCACCCCATATGGGCCATTTTGCTTCAACACCATGCCCTTTGGGCTCAAGAACGCCAGCGCCACATACCAACGCATGATTCAAACATGCCTAGAGAAACAAATCGGCAAAACAGTAGAAGCTTACGTCGATGACATCGTCATCAAAAGCAGGCACGTCGAAACACTAATAGACGACCTACGTCTTACATTCGACAACCTCCGGACGTATGACATTAAGCTCAACCCGGAAAAGTGTGTCTTCGGCGTCCCCGCGGGAAAACTGCTGGGCTTCACCATTTCAAATAGAGGAATCAAAGCAAACCCAGCCAAAATCCGAGCTTTGTCACAATTGGATAAGCCAACATCCCTTAAACAAGTCCAAAAACTAGTGGGTTCTGTAGCAGCTCTAAGCCGCTTTATCACCAGATTGGGAGAAAAAGGCACTGCCACTCTATCGCCTTGTACAACTAACCGACCACTTCGAGTGGACGGACGCGGCAACAGCCGGACTGGAGGAAATAAAAACCCTTCTTGCGGGCAATCCAATTCGGGCCGCACCAAATGCCGGCGAACCGATGTTGTTATACATATCAGCAACACACCAGGTGGTGAGCACCGTACTCGTCATCGAACAAGAACAGGACGGACATAAATTCCCGCTTCAGAAGCCAGTATACTAAGTATCTACTGTCCTTACACCATGCAAATCCCGGTACCCTCATTATCAAAAAATAGCATATGCGGTCTTTATGGCATCCCGAAAACTCCGTCATTACTTCCAGGAGTGTTCGATCACGGTGGCCTCCAAAGTACCATGATACGTCTCCAACGTATCTATAATTTTTGATTGCTCCATGCTATATTATCTACTGTTTTGGACATTATTGGGCTTTATTATCCACCTTTATATTATTTTTGGGACTAACCTATCAAGTCTATCTATGAATAATATTTGAATCTTCTCCGAATTCTTTTATGTATGATTGGTTATCTTTGCAAGTCTGTTCGAATTATCAGTTTGGTTTGGCCTACTAGATTGATCTTTCTTGCAATGGGAGAAGTGCTTAGCTTTGGGTTCAATCTTGCGGTGTCCTTTCGTGGTGACAGTAAGGGCAGCAAGGCATGTATTGTATTGTTGCCATCGAGGATAATAAGATGGGGTTTTCTTCATATTGCATGAGTCTATCCCTCTACATCATGTCATCTTGCTTAAGGCGTTACTCTGTTTTTAACTTAATACTCTAGATGCATGCTGGATAGCGGTCGATGAGTGGAGTAATAGTAGTAGATGCAGGCAGGAGTCGGTCTACTTGTCTCGGATGTGATGCCTATATACATGATCATACCTACATATTCTCATATCTATGATCAATTCTGTCAATTGCTCAACAGTAAATTGTTCACCCACCGTAGAATACTTATGCTCTTGAGAGAAGCCACTAGTGAAACCTATGGCCCCCGGGTCTATCTTTATCATATTGATCTCCTACTACCTAGTTATTTACTTTGTTATTTACTTTGCCTTTATTTTACTTTGCATCTTTATCATAAAAATACCAAAAATATTATCTTATCATATCTATCAGATCTCACTCTGGTAAGTGGCCTTATAGGGATTGACAACCCCTATTTGCGTTGGTTGCGAGGATTTATTTGTTTTGTGCAGGTGTGAGGGACTCGCGCGTAGCCTCCTACTGGATTGATACCTTGGTTCTCAAAAACTGAGGGAAATACTTACGCTACTTTGCTGCATCATCCCTTTCTCTTCAGGGAAAACCAACGCAGTGCTCAAGAGGTAGCAAGAAGGATTTCTGGCGTCGTTGCCGGGGAGGTCTACGCAAAAGTCAACATACCAAGTACACATCACATACCCTTATCTCCCACATTACATTATTTGCCATTTGCCTCTCATTTTCCTCTCCCCCCACTTCACCCTTGCCGTTTTATTCGCCCTCTCTCTCTATCCTTCTTCTCTATTTGCCTCTTTTTGCTCGCTTGCTTTCTGTTTGCTTGTGTGTTAGTTTGCTTGCTTGTCACGATGGCTCAAGATAATACTAAACTGTGTGACTTCACCAATACCAACAACAATGATTTTATTAGCACTCCGATTGCTCCTCTTACCGATGCTGAATCTTGTGAAATTAATATTGCTTTGCTGAATCTTGCCATGAAAGATCCGTTCTCCAGCCTTCCTAGTGAAGATGCCGCTACTCATCTAAATAGATTCGTTGATTTATGTGACATACAAAAGAAGAAATATGTGGATAATGATATTGTTAAATTGAAGCTATTTCCTTTTTCACTTAGAGATCGTGCTAAAGCTTGGTTTTCGTCTTTTCCTAAAAATAGTATTGATTCATGGAACAAGTGCAAAGATGCTTTTATCTCTAAGTATTTTCCTCCCGCTAAGATCATCTCTCTTAGAAACAATATTATGAATTTTAAGCAACTTGATCATGAACATGTTGCACAAGCCTGGGAGAGAATGAAATTAATGATACGTAATTGCCCTACTCATGGTTTAAATTTGTGGATCATTATACAAAACTTTTATGCCGGATTGAATTTTGCTTCTAGAAATCTTTTAGGTTCAGCCGCAGGAGGCACTTTTATGGAAATCACTTTAGGAGAAGCTACTAAACTCCTAGATAATATTATGGTTAATTATTCTCAATGGCATACTGAAAGATCTACTAATAAAAAGGTGCATGCCATAGAAGAAATTAATGTTTTGAGTGGGAAGATGGATGAACTTGTGAAATTATTTGCTAATAAGAGTGTTTCTTCTGATCCTAATGATATGCCCTTGTATACTTTGATTGAGAATAATAATGAATCTATGGATGTGAATTTTGTTGGTAGGAACAATTTTGGTAACAACGCGTATAGAGGAAATTTCAACTCTAGGCCTTATCCTAGTAATCCCTCCAATAATTATGGTAATTCCTACAACAATTCTTATGGAAATTATAATAAGATACCCTCTGATTTTGAATCTAATATTAAAGAATTTATTACTTCGCAAAAGAATTTTAATGCTATGACTGAAGAAAAAATGCTTAAGATTGATGATTTGGCTAGGAACGTTGGTAGAATTTCTCTTGATGTTGATTCTTTGAAACTGAGATCTATTCCACCTAAGCATGATATCAATGAGTCTCTCAAAGCCATGAGAATTTCCATTGATGAGTGCAAAGAAAGAACCACTAGGATGCGTGCTAAGAAAGATGCCTTTATAAGAGCGTGTTCTTCTAGTTCCTATGAAAATAAAGATGAAGATCTAAAAGTTATTGATGTGTCCCCTATTAAATCTTTGTTTTGAAATATGAATCTTGATAATGATGGGACTGAATATGATCCACCTTTACCTAGAAGGCATTCCAAGAATTCAGAATTTGTTGATCTTGATGCTAAATTTGATAAAAGTGGGATTGAAGAAATTAAAACCCTAGATGTTGCTAAACCCACTATTATGGATTTCAAGGAATTTAACTATGAAAATTGCTCTTTGATTGATTGTATTTCCTTGTTGCAATCCGTGCTAAATTCTCCTCATGCTTATAGTCAAAATAAAGCGTTTACTAAACATATCGTTGATGCCTTGATGCAATCTTATGAAGAAAAACTTGAATTGGAAGTTTTTATCCCTAGAAAACTTTACGATGAGTGGGAACCAACTATTAAAATTAAAATTAAAGATCATGAATGCTATGCTTTACGTGATTTGGGTGCTAGTGTTTCTACGATTTCTAAGACTTTGTGTGATTTGTTAGGTTTCCATGATTTTGATGATTGCTCTCAAAACTTGCAACTTGTGGATTCCACTATTAAGAAACCTATGGGAAAAATTAGTGATGTTCTTATTGTTGAAAATAGGAATTATGTGCCCGTAGATTTTATTGTTCTTGACATAGATTGCAATCCTTCATGGCCTATTATTCTTGGTAGACCTTTCCTTAGAACGATTGGTGCAATTATTGATATGAAGGAAGAAAATATTAGATTCCAATTTCCATTAAGGAAAGGCATGGAACACTTTCCTAGAAAGAAAATTAAATTACCTTATGAATCTATTATGAGAACCACTTATGGATTGCCTACCAAAGTGTAGCGACCAGACCTCAAACAGTCTGATCTCTGTGCTCCGGTGTCATCCCTGGATCAGTAATGCTGACACCACACAGTACTCAGAGGATTTATAGCAGAGTAGCAATCACACACTTATTACATCGAGTGTCTCAAAAGAGAACTTATTACAATAAATATGGCTTAAGGCCATCTAATTACGATAACAGCGGAAGGCTTAGAAGATAAGTGAGTCCATCAACTCCAACGGCATCATTGAGTATAGAACCATGACCTAAAAACTCCTTAATCATCGTCTGAAAAGTCTGCAACATTAACGTTGCAGCCCAAAAACGGGTCAGCACATGGAATATGCTGGAAAGGTAACACATAGAGAGTAATGGAATGCAACAACTATACTATATGCATATTTGGCTGGTGGAAAGCTCTATGGTTACAGTTTTGCATAAAGCCAATTTTTCCCTACTTCAAAAGAAATAAATTTAATTACTATCATGGTGGTTGTTAAACATTGAGAATGGTTGACAGCATTCTCAATCCCAATTAAGCATCATCATTAACCCAACAACATTAATTTTAGAGTAACATGTTGAGATTCACACGATAATCCGGATACTAGATACTCAAGATGTCCATAACCGGGGACACAGCTAATCATGATTAGTTTGTTACACTCTGCAGAGGTTTGCGCACTTTTCCCCACAAGACTCGATCGCCTCCGTTGGATTTCTCGCACTACATGGTGTTTGAGAAACGGATGACCGAGACACAGTCTTTCAGAAGCGCTAGCACCTTACGATGGATAGACCGGTACACCTACTTTCCCCTACATCTGCTAGTCTACCCTGTAAGAGTTCGCACGACTTAATCAACTATGCCAGAGCCCATAATGGCTTGTGGCTGCACACGGAAGTTTCTAGTTTGAAAAATCTCATGATCCCTTTGAGCCTGGGTGGCGGTCCAAAAGAAAACAGGCAGGTCCTGGAATACCCAGGTGCCTCAATCCACCCAGATGTGTGTTTAAGTTACCACCTTAGATAAACCATTAATTATCAATCTCACATCTGTCATGGATTTCACTCACCCAATCCACGTCTACTAGCATAGCATGGCATAATAAGCAAATGTAGAAGTAACTCCCAAAGGTTTGATAATAAGCAGGTAATAGGTACTACCTCATCTACTTCCCATCCCACAGTTTAATTAGATCCTAATCATGCAATGTGTGAAGATTGATCTAATGCAAAAAAACTGGGTTGTAGAAAAGGTATGATCAAAGTGTTACTTGCCTTGCTGATGATCCGTGAAACCTAACGATTCGAAGTAACAGGCGGCACACTCCGGGTACTCTATCGTAGGTAAACAAACAAGCATACAATAAGTACTCATCTAATGCACAGGTAAAACTCAAATAAGAGATCTAACAAGAAGGTTCAACTTAAGAACTCCGGTTGGCAAAAGGAATCAAATCGAACGAAGCAAAGAAAGTCAAACGGCGAAAGAAAACAACTTCATTCTAGTAATCTGAACCTAAGTCAAATTTTACAGTAGCAAAAACTTGTTTAAGTTGATTATTCGGATAGAGGGTTTCGAGACGAAACTCCAGGCGCTTGAATCGCCTGATTCCGATAAACGAGCGAAAAGTTAAACTAAAACGAAAATCGGATTAGAAATCGCGATCACAAAATAACCGCGGAAAAATCCGACGAAAAAGAAAAATAATGAACAGATTTTTTTAAACGGCACGGATTTCGAGGTGCGGCGAACCTCGGGCGACGCGCGGCTCCGGTGGATCGGCGGCGGGGCGGCGGCGGCTGGCGGCGGCGGCGGCTGGCGGCTAGGGTTAGGGCGCGGCTAGGGTTTCGGGGCGGCTGGGCCTTCGGGCTGGCTTGCCCCGGCTTATAAAGGCCCCGGCCAGGCGGAGTCCTGGCCGAGTACGGCCCATAGTCGGTTCCGCTTTTTTTTAAATAATTACGCTCGGAAGAAAAAAAAAGAAATACTAAACGGACTCCAAAAATCCCGAAATAAATTTTCCGGGGCTTCTAAAATCAAGCCCGACAAAGTGAACATTTATTTGGGCCCTAAATGCAATTTTGAAAAACGCGCATTTTTCCTAATTCAAATAAAAACAACAAAAAAAACTCTGAAATAAAACTATTTGATTTTTTATTAAATCCTCAATATTTCTATATTTTGGGAAAGTCATTTTATTCCCTCTCTCATATTTTTGTAATAGAAATAATTGATGATAAAATAAATAAAATCAAATGATCCTATTCTCAAAATTTGAGAAAAACTCAAATATGAAAATAACGAAATCCCCAACTCTCTCCGTGGGTCCTTGAGTTGCTTAGAATTTTCTAGGATCAAAACCCAAAGCAAATAAAATATGATATGCATGATGATCTAATGTATAACATTCCAAATTGAAAATTTGGGATGTTACAAACCTACCCCCCTTAAGATGAATCTCGCCCTCGAGATTCGGGTTGGCTAGAAAATAGGTGAGGGTGGTCTTGAGCAAATCTTCCTCTCGTTCCCAGGTGGCTTCATCCTCCGTGTGGTGGCTCCACTGAACCTTGCAAAACTTGATAACTTTGTTGCGAGTAACTCGGCTGGCAAACTCGAGGATCTTAACTGGTTTCTCCTTGTAGGTCAAATCGTTATCCAACTGAATAGTTTCCAAAGGCACTGTGTCTCTCAATGGTATGTCAGCCATCTCCACGTGACACTTCTTTAATTGAGAAACGTGGAACACATCATGAATTCCTGACAATCCTTCGGGCAATTTCAACCTGTAGGCCACTTCTCCCATACGCTCCAAAATTCAATATGGTCCTACAAATCGTGGCGCTAACTTCCCTTTAACTCCAAAACGCTTTGTTCCCCGAAGTGGAGATACTCGAAGATAAGCTCTGTGTCCAACTTCGTAAACTGTCTCCTTGCGTTTAGAATCTGCATAACTCTTCTGTCTGGAATGGGCTACCTTGAGCCTATCGCGATTCAACTTCACTTTCTATTCAGACTCCTTAATCAAGTCAGGTCCAAACAACTGACGGTCTCCAACTTCGTCCCACGACAACGGTGTCCTGCACCTCCTTCCGTACAAAGCTTCGAAAGGGGCCATCTTCAAACTGGTTTGGTAACTATTGTTGTAAGAGAACTCTGCATATGGCAAATTATCGTCCCAACTAGATCCATAATCTAGCGCACAAGCTCTCAGCATATCCTCCAAAATCTGATTAACTCTCTCGGTCTGTCCATCTGTCTGCGGATGAAAAGCTGTACTGAATTCTAGCCTGGTTCCCAAAGTTTCATACATCTGCTTCCAGAACTTTGAGGTAAACTGGGTTCCTCTATCTAATACGATACTTGTAACACCCTCGATGCAACTATAGCTCCCACGTGTCGAGGCACGACTTAGAGACATAATCGCATTGAAGGCATATGTCGCAAGTTAGGCAATCTTCACAAACATCCCATGTAATGTAATAATAAAAGGGGAGATAACATAGTTGGCTTACACTCACCACGTCAATCAAGTACATAAATAACATTACATCATCCAAACACTCATGGCCCGACTACGGCGCCAAAATAAAAGAGAACCCAACATGCGACACGGTCCCAATCACCCCCAACTGGGCACCACTACTGATCATCGGGAAAGGAAACATAGTATCGTTGAGAGTCTTCATCGAACTCCCACTTGAGCTCATACGCGTCTCCTGGAGCGGAACCATCGGGCCCTGCATCTGGTGTAATAGTAATCTGTGAGCCACATGGACTCAGCAATCTCGCACCCTCGCGGTCAAGACTATTTAAGCTTATAGGTATGACAAGGTAAAATATGAGTGGAGCTGCAGCAAGCGACTAGCAAGTATGGTGGCTAACTTATTCGCAAAAGAGAGCGAGAAGAGGAGGCAAAGCACGAGCGAGAAGCTAGAGAACAACCTGCGCAAACATTACTCCAACACCGTGTCCACTTCCCGGACTCCGCCGAGAAGAGGCCATCACGGTAACACACTCGGTTGATACATTTTAATTAATTAAGGTTCAAGTTATCTACAACCGGACATTAACAAATTCCCATCTGCCCATAACCGCGGGCACGGCTTTCGAAAGTTCGATCCCTGCAGGGGAGTCCCAACTTAGCCCATGACAAGCTCTCACGGTCAACGAAGGAATAGACCTCCTCCCAAGACGTTCTGATCAGACTCGGTATCTCGGTAACTCAAGACACTTCGACAGGTTAAAACAAGACCAGCAACACCGCCCGAATGTGCCGACAAATCCCGATAGGAGCTGCACATATCTCTTTCTCAAGGCACACTCAGATTGTCCTAGGTACGGGTAGGCCAGCCCAGAGTTGCCCCTGGTGGCCACCGGTAGCTGACAGGTGGACCAACACTCAGAGGAGCACTGGCCCGGGGGGGGGGGGTTAAAATAAGATAACCCTTGAGTCTGCAGAACCCAAGGGAAAGAAAAGGGCTAGGTGACAAATGGTAAAACCAAGGTTGGGCATTGCTGGAAAAGCTTTAATCAAGGCGAAATATCAAGGGGTTCCCATTATGACCCAACCGCGTAAGGAACGCAAAATCCGGGGACATAACACCGATATGACGGAAACTAGGGCGGTAAGAGTGGAAAAAAACACTAGGCGAGAGGCCGAGCCTTCCACCCTTTACCAAGTATATAGATGCATTAAGATAACATAGCAATATAATGATATCTCAACAAGTAAATAAATGTTCCAACAAGGAACGGCCTCCAATCTTCACCTGCAACTAGCAACGCTATAAGAGGGGCTGAGCAAAGCGGTAACATAGCCAATCAACGGTTTGCTAGGACATGGTGGGTTAGAGGTTTGACATGGCAATTTGGGAGGCTTGCAAGCAAGTGGTAGGCATCGTAGCAATGGCATAGCAAAAGAGCAAGCAAACTAGCATAGCAAAGATAGTAGTGATTTCGAGGGTATGATCATCTTGCCTGCACAGTTGTCAGAGTTGACTGGATCCTCAAAAGCAAACTCAACGGGCTCCTCGTTAGCGAACTCATCTCCCGACTCTACCCAAACAACACAAACAAGCAACAAGGATACAATCAACCACGTGCAAACTCAAACAACACGATGCGAAGATGATATGCTATGCGGGATGCGATGCGGGACGCAAAATGCAAGATATGACAGGAAATGCATGAACCTGGCCTCAACTTGGAATTCCAAGTGTGACACTGGAAAGATGAGATGAAATCGCTTGAAAACGATATAAAGAACACCGGAATCGGAGTTACGGTTTGGAAATGGCAAGCGATTCAAAAATGACACCGGTCTGCGATTTACAGCAAGTAGGCATCTAAATGCAATGAGATGAACATGCTACAGCCATCAAACATGACAACAAAATACATGGCAGGGATGCACACAAGAGGCTTAACAAAAGTCTAGCACTGAGGCACGGACAATTCATCCATTAACAGGTTCAAACAAGCATGCCAAAAACGCAAATGGTAAAACAGATCTCAGACTTGGTGAAATTAACACTTGTCTGGAATTTCAGATCATATAGCCCTCTTCGGAGCAACAAAACAACATGCTTAAGGACCTGAACATGACAAATAAAGACATGGCATGGAGCTACTCAACAAGCTTAACAAAAGTCCCTTAGTGACCTTAAGCCAAAAGGGATCACAAAATATACTAACAACCACACGAACATAGCAAAAACATAATCAGTTTTCAGACTTAGTGAAAACTGGGACATGCTGAAACATAACTCACGAAGGCATGTTTACGAACTCGATGCACTCACCACGGTGCAAGTCATGGCAAGACAAGCATACAACCATCAAGAAGGCACAAAATACAAGCTAGACATGGCAAGAAAAATAGCATAGCATGCACAGATCAACTACAATAACATCGGCAAAATCGCAAACAAGTTGACGATCTGCCCAGATTCACAACGAAGCAAAAGTAGAGCTCGATTGACTCAAGCTAGGTTGCTCCATAATTGCAAAAAAAAGACATGGATGGATAGAGCACTACAATATTAACAAAACTCCCTTACTGATCATCCTCAAAAGAGGCACGAATCACTAGGAAACAACAAGAACATATGGCATCATGAACTAAACAATCCCAGGACTTAGTGAAATCACTAAGTCCCTGAAAACAGAATTAGCAAGTGCACCACTTTGCAAGCTTGCACAAGTCACCACACACATCCTAAAAATACATGGGTTACACCTCTGGATAGATGAAAAAACCCTTAACAAAACATATGAAGAACTCACGGGCATATCATGCACACATTAATTATGGCAAAAATGACAAAAGTGCTAAACGGAGTAACAGATCTGACAATTAACTCAAGTAGCCCTCTTCTAATAGCATTTCGGGCATCAAGATGAGCTCAAATGAAAATGATGCACTGGAATGAAATGATGTACTCTCTAGGATGAACATTTTGATATGCTATACGCGCAAATCGGAGCTACAGATGAAAAGTTACAGAGCCGCAAACAGGAGCATATGGATCAAGAATTTCGGGACTTAGTAAAAAAATCAACCTCTCCTAGGGTTTACTGTAGCTCCGATCCAGATCTGGATCGCACGGAGCCCGAGGTGGCGGCGGCACTGTTCACGGCCGGAGCCGAGGTCGCCGGCGATGGTGTCATGGTGGCCGGAAGGGAGAAGAGGGGAGGCGAGGCCGGCCTTCCCCGGGCCGGACCTAACGGCGGCGGCGACGGCGGAGGAGCTAGCCGCGGTGGTCGGCGCGGTAGGGGTGGCGCCGGGATCCGGCGAAGGCGGAGCCGGCCGGCGAGGTGGCGCGACGGGGCGGCGAAGGCATGCGGCGGCGCGGCGTGCAAGGAGGCGGCGCGGGCGGCTCGCGGGGCGGCTGGGCCGGGAGGGCCTGCCCCGGGCCCGAGCGGGCTGCGGCGGCGGTGGTGGTACGGCGGCCACGTGGCGGCGTGGGAGTGGCGGCGGCGGTATGTCCGGCCCGGAGAGACAATGTCCGACGCGCGGAGCTACAGTTTTTAGGGTTTCGGGGAGAAAGAAGATCCAAAAACGGAGGGGTGTATATATAGGCATAGAGGGAGCTAGGAGAGTCCAAATGAGGTGCGGTTTTCGGCCACGCGATCGTGATCGAACGCTCTAGGACATGGAGCAGAGTTTGGTGGGTTTTGGGCCAAATTGGAGGGGTGTTGGGCTGCAACACACACGAGGCCTTTTCGGTCCCTCTGTTAACCGTTGGAGTACCAAACGAAGTCCAAATGATACGAAACTTGACAGGCGGTCTATCGGTAGTAAACCAAGGCCGCTTGGCAAGTCTCGGTCAAATACGGAAATGTTTAATCTCCACACACGAAGGAAAGATAGAAATGACCACCGGAGGAGAAGGAAGCGCCGAAATGCAAAACGGTCAACGGGGAAAATGCTCGAATGCATGAGATGAACACGTATGCACATGCAATGCACATGATGACATGATATGAGATGCATGACAACGACAACAACACACGGAGACAAAAATCTGAACCCGAGAAAATAAAATAACTTAACGCCGGAAACGGCAAGAGTTGGAGTACAAATAGGGAAAGTTACATCCGGGGTGTTACAACACTCCACCACTACGAAAGGATCTCGTCCCGAGATCTAGGACTGAAAGAACGCCGGGTATTCAGAACGGAGGTGATCCTCGCGTTCCCAGGTAGCTTCACGGTCGGAATGGTGTGACCACTTGACTTTGAGAAATTTGATTGACTTGTTGCGAGTCTTGCGTTCCGTCTCTTCAAGAATAGCAACTGGGTGCTCACGATAAGAGAGATCTTCTTGGAGCTCAATGTCCTCGAAGTTGACGGTGCGGTCAGGAGTCTTGAAGCACTTTCAAAGCTGAGAGACATGGAACACGTCATGAACATTTGCAAAGTTTGAAGGAAGCTCGAGTTGATAGGCAAGGTCGCCTCTCTTGCTGACAATCTTGAAAGGTCCCACGTATCTAGGGGCAAGCTTCCCTTTGATACCGAAGCGACGAGTACCTTTCATAGGAGAGACATGGAGGTAAACATGATCTCCGATCTCGAAAGCCAAATCACAGTGCTTACTATCATAGTAGCTCTTCTGGCGGGATTGGGCTGCTTTGAGGTTATCACGAATGACTTTGCACATTTCTTCTACCTCCGTGATTAAGTCATTACCCAAAAGCTAGCGTTCACCGGTTTCAGACCAGTTGAGAGGGGTACGGCACTTCCTGCCATACAGAATTTCAAAAGGGGCCTTGCCCGAACTTGCTTGAAAACTGTTGTTGTAGGAGAATTCATCATAAGGAAGACAATCCTCCCACTTCATGCCGAAGGAGATCACACAAGCCCTGAGCATATCTTCAAGAATCTGGTTGACACGCTCGACTTGACCGCTTGTTTGAGGATGGAAAGCTGTGCTGAAGCGGATGTTGGTGCCCATGGCCTTCTGAAAAGAATCCCAAAACTTCGAGGTAAAGATGCTGCCACGGTCTGAAGAGATCACTTGAGGAATACCATGCAGAGAGACAATACGAGAGGTATAGAGTTCCGCCAATTGAGCTGCAGTGATCGACTCTTTGATAGGCAGAAATGAGCCACTTTGGTGAGTTTGTCGATGACAACGAATATAGCATCATTGCCACGCTTGGACTTTGGAAACCCAGTCACGAAGTCCATTTCAATGTGGTCAAACTTCCATTCTGGAATGGCAAGAGGTTGGAGGAGACCAGCTAGCCTTTGGTGTTCTGCCTTCACTCTTCTGCAGACATCACATTCATTCACGAATTGAGCGATCTCGCGCTTCATTCGAGTCCACCAATAAGCTTGCTTAAGGTCCTGATACATCTTCGTGCTCCCAGGGTGGATGGAGAGGAGAGAATTGTGAGCCTCGTTCATGATCACTTTACAGAGTTCACCTTTGGGCACAACAATTCGATCCTCGAAGAAGAGAGTGTCCTTGTCATCAAGGCGGTAGCACTTGTACTTGGACTGACTCTTGGCAATCCCAATCTTCACCTTTTTCACCATAGCATCAAGAAGCTGGGCTTGACGAATCTGGTCTTCTAAGGTAGGAGAGACTAGAAGGTTGGCGAGGAAACCTTGAGGAACAACTTGTAGATTAAGTTTGCGGAAAGCTTCACAAAGCTCGGGTTGATAAGGCTTGAGAATCAAACTGTTGCAGTAGGCCTTTCTGCTCAAAGCGTCAGCAATCACATTGGCCTTGCCTGGAGTATACTCAATACTCGGATTATACTCTTGAATCATTTCGACCCAATGAGTTTGCCTGAGGTTGAGATTAGGCTGAGTGAAGATGTACTCGAGACTCTTGTGATCAGTGAAAATGTCCACTTTTCTCCCCAATAGAAGATGTCTCCAAGTCAAAAGAGCATGCACAACTGCCGCCAACTCGAGATCATGAGTGGGGTAGTTCTTCTCATTAGGCTTCAACTGGCGAGATGTATAAGCAACAACTTTCTTCTCTTGCTTCAATACTGCGCCAAGACCTTGGAGAGAGGCATCACAAAAGACCTCGTACGGCTTGGATTCATCAGGCGGAGTCAGAACTGGAGCAGTGATCAATTTCTCTTTCAAAGTGTTGAAAGCAATATCACACTCCGGAGACCAAACGTACTTGACGTGCTTCTGGAGAAGATTTGAGAGAGGCTTCGCGATCTTAGAAAAGTTTTCAACGAATCTTCGGCAATAGCTTGCGAGACCGAGAAAACTGCGGAGTTGCTTCACGTTCTGAGGAGGTTCCCAATTCACAATTGCAGACACCTTCTCAGGATTCACGGCAATGCCCTTGGCAGAGATGATATGACCAAGATAAAGAACCTCATCGAGCCAAAATTCACACTTGGAGAACTTGGCATAGAACTGATGTTCCCTGAGCTTATCGAGAACCAAACGCAAGTGCTTGGCATGATCTTCCTTGTTCTTCGAGAAAACCAGAATGTCATCGAGATAGACCAAAATGAAGTCATTGGTGTAGGCATTGAAGATGAAGTTCATCATGCGAGAGAACTTCGGAGGAGCGTTGGCAAGGCCAAAAGACATGACAGTGTATTCATATGAACCAAAGCTTGTTCTGAATGCTGTCTTGGGAATATCTTCTTCACGAATGTGAATCTGGTGATAACCCATACGGAGATCAAGCTTGGAGAATACTTGAGCACCTTTGAGTTGTTCGAACAGCTCATTGATGTTGGGAAGTGGGTATTTGTTCTTGATGGTCTTCTTGTTCACTGGACGGTAATCAACACAAAGTCGGTCCGTTCCATCCTTCTTCTTCACAAAAAGAACACCACAACCCCACGGAGAAGAACTAGGCCGGATGAGACCCATTCTTTCTTGCTCATCGAGTTGCTTCTTCAGCTCCTTCAACTCTTCAGGTCCGAGCTTGTAAGGACGCTTGCACACAGGTTCCGTGACAGGCTCAAGATCAATAACGAATTCAACTGGCCGGTGCGGAGGCATTCCTGGGAGCTCTTCTGGAAAGACGTCTTGGTATTCGCAAACGACTGGAATTTGAGAGATGGCATCCAATTCACCCTTCTCATTGAGAGAAAACAGACGGATAGTATCATCACGAGCGGCAAAGACAATTATATCCTCAGACGAATGAGTCAATTGAATCTGCCTGGCTGCACAATCAAGCTGAGCCTTGTGCTTAGAAAGCCAATCCATTCCGAGAATAAGATCAATATCCGAGTCACCGAGAACCGTAGGAGAAGCCAAGAACTTGTAGTCACCCAAAGTGATAGAAACATCCGGAACGATGGAGTTAGCCTGCATGCGCTTACCGGGAGAAACAACTGCTAAAGGACTAGGCAAAACTTGCGAAACCAATTCATGTCTATTTGTAAACGGTCTCGAGATGAAGCAATGCGATGCACCAGTGTCAAAAAGAACTTTTGCAGGAATATCATTAACAGGAAGGTTACCCATGATCACATCTGACGAGTACTCTACCTGAGCTGCATTCATCAAATTGACCTTGGCATGCTTGGGGTTATGCTTGACCACAGCTGTACTTGCCGATCTGACAGGAGGAGGAGGAAGACGCCTCTGGTTGAGACACTTGTTGGCATAGTGACCCTTCTGTTGGCACTTGTTGCACGTGACCTCTGAAAGCGGACGGTGATACGGAGCACTCGATCTTGGAGCTTGAGACAAAGTCTTGTTCTGAAAGCCAGGGTTGGGTGGGTGGGAAGAACCACTGCCACCTTTGCTCTTCTACTGATACGGCTGACGGAACGGAGGAGGAGGAAGCCAAAACTTCTGCTGCTTGGCCACTTGAGTAGAGGAAGAAGGAGTAACATCTCTGACTCGCTTCTTGGAAGCATCACACCTCAACTGAGCAGCCTCTTGCTTCAGTGCCATGTTGTAGAACTCATCGTACCTCAAGGGCTCAAAGAGGACAAGAGCGAGCTGAATTCTTCTCTGAGACCACCCCTGAACTGATATATCATGCTCTTCTCATCAGGGACGTCCTGCTTGGCAAAGCGGGCGAGCTTCTGAAACAACTTGTTGTAGTCATAGACAGACAAAGAGCCTTGCTTCAGATTGCGGAATTCCTCACGCTTGCTTTCAACCACACTCTGGGGAATATGATGAGCTCGGAAATCTCGACGGAAATCATCCCAAGTGATAACACGTCCACCTCTGGAGTCCTTGTACTGCTGGAACCATTCTGCAGCTTGATCTTTGAGTTGGAAGGAAGCGAACTTGACAAAGTCCTCAGGCCTGACGTTACTACACTCGAAATGCTTGCACAGATCCACAAGCCAATCGTCAGCATCGGTTGCCTCAACACAATTGCTGAAAGTCTTTGGCCCATTAGCAAGGAACTGGTTGAGTGTAGCAAAGTGACTCTGATTGCTGCCTTGATTCCCTTGACTGCCTTGATTGCACTCTTGAAGAATTTGCATGATCAGCTGTGTGTTTGCATTGGTTGCGGCCATCACAGCTTGCCATGCCTCCGGAGGAGGTGGAGGTGGTGGCGGATCAGGATTCGGAGTCGTGCGCGTTGGAGGAGCCATCCTGAAGAGGTTGACCACCATTAGCACATTGATAGACAAATAATGAAGCTGAATCCAACGGAATGAAAATTGCAACATATAGTCTTCACATCCGAACAAAATGAACGAATGCATTCCTCTTGAAATGGTCACATATCCATAAATTGAGAAGCCACGTAGAATTAAGGTAGAGAAATAAATCAACAAGGTACGGATTAAGAACGAATAATCGGTAAGAAATCCCAATCTCAAACCAATATTCGTGGAAGAAAAACTAGAGCTACTAGAATTCCCACCTATGAAACTCCCGAACCTTTCCGGTTATGCAATCAGGTGTTGGGGATACAGGGGAAGCATAATATCTCACCCAAAATAGCAAATCCTACATCCAGCTGTATCCATCCTTCAACACATAACCAAGAAAACTTCGGAAACCATCTACCTCAACCTTCAAAAATCATCCGTTATACAAGTTATGGCGATACTCCCGAACTCCCGCCCCAGTACTGGGTGGCGTCGAGGTTATCTCACCAACGAACTGCATAAAAGAGATTTTCGATGTCGGCGTACTAGACTCAGGTATTCCAGAACTGCAATGATAAAATTATGATGACAACACCTCAGAGCTCAACTCCCCGGGACACTTCCACTAAACCCCTGACAGGAGGCACCAAGACAATGTTCTCATCATAAAACCATCGGAACGATTCCAAGATACCCGCGTGATCCTAAATTTTTTTTGTGAAATTTGAGAAGAGAAGAGTCAAAACTCTACGTCAGGAAGCCTTACCAGAGCGATGAGGAGACTGGGAAGTAAAAAGAATTACTAATCTCTCCGATATATAATTCCTAAAAGACTCAAAACATTTTTCAAGACACAACTCGGCCACTAAAAACGATCAAGCAATGGGGCTCCTAAGGTCGGGGAAGGCTCTGATACCAACTTGTAACACCCTTGATGCGACTATAGCTCCCACGTGTCGAGGCACGACTTAGAGACATAATCGCATTGAAGGCATATGTCGCAAGTTAGGCAATCTTCACAAACATCCCATGTAATGTAATAATAAAAGGGGAGATAACATAGTTGGCTTACACTCGCCACGTCAATCAAGTACATAAATAACATTACATCATCCAAACACTCATGGCCCGACTACGGCGCCAAAATAAAAGAGAACCCAACATGCGACCTGGTCCCAATCACCCCCAACTGGGCACCACTACTGATCATCGGGAAAGGAAACATAGTATCGTTGAGAGTCTTCATCGAACTCCCACTTTGAGCTCACGCGTCACCTGGAGCGGAATCATCAGGCCCTGCATCTGGTGTAATAGTAATCTGTGAGCCACAGGGACTCAGCAATCTCGCACCCTCGCGATCAAGACTATTTAAGCTTATAGGTAAGGCAAGGTAATATGTGGAGCTGCAGCAAGCGACTAGCAAAGTATGGTGGCTAATTTTCGCAAAAGAGAGCGAGAAGAGGAGCAAAGCGCGAGCGAGAAACTATTGAGAATACCTGTCGTAAATTTATCCCACACCGTTGTCCAATTTCCGGACTCTTGTGATTGATATAGGGCTACTACGGTACATCAGCTCGGTTTGATCCCTTTATTAATCTGACATAGCTTATACTATAAAGATTACAAATTTCCATCTGCTCATAACAGGGCCATCAGCTTCGATAGTTAATCCGTCAGGGGTCCCATACTTTAGCCCTATGACAAGACTCTTACGGTCACGAGGATTAGACTTTTCTGTCTGAGCGTTTTGATCAGACTGTCGGTATCTTTTCGGAATTATTTTTAAGACACTTTCTCTGCTAGGTATAAACTAGAACAGCAACAGTGCTCGTAGTTCTTGGAAAATCGGGAGTCTGCAATTTTTATTCTTTTCTAGTTGGTCCACTTTTCTAGATTGTTTCCTTTGGTTATTGTTTGGTTAGGTCAGTCAGATTTGGACTCATCAGTCGGCACAAGGTAGCTGACAGGTTGATTTTTACACTTTTCAGAGTGAGCTCGTGGCGTCTCGGGGAAGGTGGGGTGAAAATTAAGTATAACTTTTCCGAGTATCTTGTCAGACAGGGAAGAATATGGTGATCATAGGTGATAATGGTAACAGTTGGGTCATTGGTTGGTAAAGGCTTTTAATCAAGTGGCGAATTATCAGGGTTTATTATTTTACTCCAACTGCTTTGTCTGTTATGGATTTTGCTTAATAATCTTGGGGATTATAAATTCTTCTGTTATAGAGAATGGATATTGTTGCTGGTAGTGTCGGATAATAATACCACTTATGAGAGGTATTGTGTAGCATTGCCTCTTACTAAGGTTATTTAGATGCTTTTTTTTATGATAACTATTATGTCTAATATAGATATTAATAGTAATGATAAGTTCAATCATAGGAATTGGTTTCTCCAATTTATTCTAGTTCTCGCTTATTTTTTTTTTTGTATGTGGTATGTCAATTAGATCATATGTAATATATGTGTAGTGTATATATTCATTTGGTGTGTATAAAGACATGTAATTGGGAGTGCTGTGCTATATGTATAGTGTGTTATGTTGTCATTGGCTTAGAATGGATAGAAAAGAGCAAGCTATTACTTGATATACGAAAAGATCTAGTTTGATTTCGAATTGTGTTATGACTAATATTGCTGCACATTGTTCAGAGTTTGCTGTTGATTCTGTCAAAAGCAACTCAATCTGGTGTCTCTTTCTCGTTATGGAACTCATCTCCTGATTTCTACATTAACCAATTAATAAGACTAAACTAAGCTCAATCTATATTGTATAATCAACCACGTGCACTCAAACACAATATGATGCGATGGAATGATGCTATGCGGGATGCGATGCGGGATGCATATGCAAGTATTGACAGGAAATGCATGAACCTGGCCTCAACTTGGATCCAAGTGTGCCACTGGAAGATGAGATGAAATGCTTGAAAACGATATAAAGAACGCCGGAATCGGAGTTACGGTTTGGAAATGGCAAGCGATTCAAAATGACACCGGTCTGCGATTTACAGCAAGTAGGCATCTAAATGCAATGAGATGAACATGCTACAGCCAAAACATGACAACAAATACATGGCAGGGATGCACACAAGATGCTTAACAAAAGTCTAGCACTGAGCTACGGCCAATTCATCCATTAACAGGTTCAACAAGCATACGGCAAAAATCAGATAGGAATAACTTGCAAAAAACATCTCAGATTAAATGACAATGGACATGGATGGAGCTCCAGCAGCTTACATAAAGTCCTTCAGATGAAAAAAACATATAAACACATCTCAGAAATAGCAAAAAGTAATGTTTTTCAGACTTAGTGAAACTGGGTACAATTAAACATAACTCACGAGCATGTTTAGAAACTCGATAGCACTCAACGGTGGCATCATCCGGCAGCAACAGCATACAGATAAGAAGGCACAAATATCAGCTGCCTGCAAGAAAATAAGCATAGCATGCACAGTCAACTACAACATCCTCGGCAAAATCGCTAACAAGTAGACAATCTGCCCAGATTCACGAAATAGCAAAAGTAGAGCTCGATTGATTAGGGTGCTCCAAAAGCAAACAAAGACATGGATGGATAGAGCACTAATAATTAACAAAACATCCTTACTGATCATCCTCAAAAGAGGCACGGATCACTAGGAAACAACATGAACATATGGACATATGAATAAACAGATCAAGGATTAGGAACAAGTCCTGAACCATTGCAAGCTTGTGCTAGTCACCACACACATCACAAAAATACATGGGTTGCACTCTGGAAAGATGACAAAACCCTTAACAAAACATATGTAGAGCATCAGGGCATATCATGCACACAATAATCATGGCAAAAATGACAAAAGTGCTAAACGGAGTAGCAGATCTGACAATTATCTCAAGTAGCCCTCTTCTAACAGCATTTCGGGCATCAAGATGAACTCAAATGAAAATGATGCAATGGAATGAAATGATGTACTCTCTGAGATGAACATTTTGATATGCTATACGCGAATCGGAGCTACGGATGCAAAGTTACGGAGCCGCGAACAGGAGCATATGGATCAAGAATTTCGGGACTTGTAAAAAAATCAACCTCTCCTAGGGTTTACTGTAGCTCCGATCCAGATCTGGATCGCACGGAGCCCGAGGTGGCGGCGGCACTGTTCACGGCCGGAGCCGAGGTCGCCGGCGATGGTGTCATGGTGGCCGGCAGGGAGAAGAGGGGAGGCGAGGCCGGCCTTCCCCGGGCCGGACCTAACGGCGGCGGCGACGGCGGCGGAGCTAGCCGCGGTGGTCGGCGCGGTAGGGGCGGCGCCGGGATCCGGCGAAGGCGGAGCCGGCCGGCGAGGTGGCGCGACGGGGCGGCGAAGGCGTGCGGCGGCGCGGCGTGCAAGGAGGCGGCGCGGGCGGCTCGCGGGGCGGCTGGGCCGGGAGGGCCTGCCCCGGGCCCGAGCGGGCTGCGGCGGCGGCGGTGGTACGGCGGCCACGTGGCGGCGGCGGTATGTCCGGCCCGGATAGACAATGTCCGGCGCGCGGAGCTAAAGTTTTTAGGGTTTCGGGGAGAAAGAAGATCCAAAAACGGAGGGGTGTATATATAGGCATAGAGGGAGCTAGGAGCGTCCAAATGAGGTGCGGTTTTCGGCCACGTGATCGTGATCGAACGCTCTAGGACATGGAGCAGAGTTTGGTGGGTTTTGGGCCAAATTGGAGGGGTGTTGGGCTGCAACACACACGAGGCCTTTTCGGTCCCTCGGTTAATCGTTGGAGTACCAAACGAAGTCCAAATGATACGAAACTTGAGAGGCGGTCTACCGGTAGTAAACCAAGGCCGCTTGGCAAGTCTCGGTCAAATACGGAAATGTTTAATCTCCACACACGAAAGAAAGATAGAAATGACCACCGGAGGAGAACGAAGCGCCGAAATGCAAAACGGTCAACGGGGAAAATGCTCGAATGCATGAGATGAACACGTATGCACATGCAATGCACATGATGACATGATATGAGATGCATGACAACGACAACAACACACGGAGACAAAAATCCGAACCCGAGAAAATAAAATAACTTAACGCCAGAAACGGCAAGAGTTGGAGTACAAATAGGGAAAGTTACATCCGGGGTGTTACAATACTCCTCGGAACTCCATGCAGACATACTATTCTGGTCATGTATATTTTTGCCAACTTAGCACTGGTATAAGTGGTCTTTACTGGGATGAAATGAGCTACTTTCGTCAATCGATCGACTACAACCCAAATCGAGTCATAGCCTGAACGAGTCCTGGGCAATCCCATGATAAAATCCATGCCTAACTTATCCCACTTCCATTCGGGTATCAGCAATGGTTGTAACAATCCATCTGGCTTCTGATGCTCTGCCTTTACTCTCTCATACATCACAAACTGCTACATACTCTGCTATTTCTTTCTTCATTCCGGTCCACCAGAAAATATCCTTCAAATCCAGATACATCTTGGTATTCCCTGGGTGAATCGAATAGGGTGAATCATGGGCCTCTTGTAGAATTAACTTCCTGATCTCCGGGTCATTGGGCACATAGACACGGTCTTCAAACCATAGGGTATCATGCTCATCCTCACAAAATCCTTTAGCTTTTCCTTCTTTCATTTTCTCCTTTATGGAAGCAATCTCCTTGTCAGTCTTCTGAGCTTCCCTGATTCTGTCCATCAAAGTTGACTGAATTTCCAACATTGCTACATAGCCTCTCGGAACTATTTCCAAACATAGTTCACGAAGATTTTCTGCTAACTCCTTGGGTATTTCTCCCGTCATTAACGTATTGACATGGCTCTTGCGGCTTAATGCATCAGCTACTACATTAGCCTTCCCGGGATGATAATGCAATCTCATATCATAATCCTTGATGAGCTCCAACCATCTCCTTTGTCTGAGGTTCAACTCCTTCTGTGTGAAAATGTACTTCAAACTCTTATGATCCATGTACACCTCACAATGATTTCCGATGAGGAAATGTCTCCATGTCTTCAAGGCATGCACTACGGCTGCTAACTCCAAATCATGCGTAGCGTAATTCAACTCATGGGGCTTCAGTTGTCTTGAGGCATATGAAACAACTCTCCCTTCCTGCATAAGCACTGCTCCAAGTCCTCGACGTGAAGCGTCGCAATACACCTCATAATCCTTGGTCTAATCTGGCAAAATCAACACTGGTGAGGTAACCAAGCGTTTCTTCAACTCCTGGAAACTAGCCTCACCCTGCTCAGTCCAGTTGAACTTGGTATCTTTCTTCAACAACTCCGTCATAGGCTTCGCAATCTTTGAAAAATTCCCAATAAACCTCCGGTAGTATCCTGCGAGTCCAAGAAAACTCCGGATCTCTCCAACGGTAGTTGGGGCTTCCCACTTGGTCACGGTATCAACTTTAGTGGGATCAACAGCTATACCTTCTCCAGATATAACGTGTCCGAGGAATCCTACTTCCTTCAACCAAAACTCACATTTTCTGAACTTGGCATATAATTGATGTTCTCTGAGCTTTCCAAGTACCAAACGCAAATGCTCCTTATGTTCCTCTTCATTCTTTGAATAAACCAGGATATCATCAATGAACACTACGACGAACTTATCCAAAAACTCCATAAACACTTTGTTCATCATGTTCATAAAATAGGCAGGCGCGTTAGTCAGACCAAATGACATAACGGTATACTCATACAGCCCATACCTGGTGGTAAAAGCTGTCTTCGAAATATCCTGTTCTCGAATCTTCAACTGGTGGTACCCTGATCGCAAATCGATCTTGGAAAACACTTTAGCTCCTTGCAATCGATCAAACAGATCATTGATCATTGGTAGCGGGTACTTGTTCTTGATTGTTACTTCATTCAATCCTCGATAATCAACAACCATCCTTAATGATCCATCCTTCTTCTCCACTAGTAGTACTGGTGATCCCCAAGGTGAAGAACTTGGGCGAATGTAACCTTTATCCAGTAACTCCTTAATCTGTTTCTTAATTTCCACCAAATCCTTTGCTGGCATCCTATATGGTCTCTTTGATATTGGCCCTGTGCCTGGCAATAGCTCAATCAAGAACTCAATATCTCTATCCGGTGGCATGCCTGGCAACTCCTCTGGAAATACATCAGGGAATTCCCTTACCACTGGTACTTCCTCCTGCACAACTCCTGTTAATGAATTTACTTGTGTCTTGTTTGGCGCATGCCGGGATACATACTTGATCCTTCTCCCTTCTAGGGTGGTAAGCAAAATTTACTTACTAGCACAATCGATGTTTCCTCCATTCCCATTACCATTCTTGGTGCCATTGTGATTGTGCGAGCTACCTACTCCATGGGTATGCTGAAAATGTCCTCCCGGTCTAGGGGTAAAACATGGCTTCTGCTGAGCTCCTGAATTATACTTTCCTTGTCCATACTTCCTCTTGCGGTTCTCAATTTGTTGATGCTTCCCTTCAATCATAAGAGCACGGTCTACCAACTCCTGGTAGTTGTTGAAGGTGGCTACCACTAACTGCATACTCAACTCATCATTCAGTCCTTCCAGGAACTTCTCCTGCTTAGCTGCATCCGTAGCAACGTCATCTGGGGCATAACATGCTAGCTTACTAAACTCCTCCCCATACTGGCCAACTGTCCGTCTTCCTTGGCGCAAGTTACGAAACTCACGCTTCTTCATGGCCATAGCTCCTGCTGAAACATGGGCAGTACGGAAAGCCTGCTGAAATTGATCCCATGTGACAGTGTCGACTAGAAAGGTGGCTGTGAAATTCTCCCACCATGATGCTGCGGGTCCTTCTAACTGATGTGCGGCAAACTTCACCTTCTCCGCATCTGTGCATCCTGTTGTGGTCAACTCCCTAGTTGTCTTACGGAGCCAATCATCTGCTACTATCGGCTCGGTGCTACTGGAAAACACTGGCGGATTCAGCCTAAGAAAGCGGGCTAAGTGGTCAACAGGTGGTGGTGGTGGTGGTGGGTTGTTGTTGTTGTTCCCCTGATTCTGATTCTGGACTAGCAACTGCATCAAGGTGTTCTGCTGCTGGATCAACTGGGTGAGCTCCGGCGGAAAGGCAAATCCGGGGTCATGTCTCGGAGGCATCTGAGGGTTTAGAAAAGATGAGATATAAGAATAGAGGGGGTCTAAAGAGAAAACACTACCCATATGCACATGAGGCAAAAGCAAACAATTCACTTCATTCAAACAAACAAAGGCATACAATCGATCTAACTATCGCAAAGTGCTCGGACTACTATATTTACATGGTGGACTACTACTACTGATGAGGTGGTCTACTAGAAATATTCTACGGTTGTAGACTCCATGATATCTGCTCCTGCTTCATCAACATAATCATCATCGCTACTATCTGCTTCCGAGTCGGTGCCGTCGATGATGATGTAGTCTTCCGGGCTAATCTCCTTGGGTTCTTCGTCTTCATCTATTGGTGTCGGGCCTCCCATAAATATTCCAATCTTCTTGATCAGGTCGTCATTCTTCTCCACTAATACTTTAATTTCTTCTTCATAATCTTCGCGTGTAGCCTTGAGTTCTTCCTCCAGTTCCTTGATTCTAGTCTTAGCCTTCTTCAGGTCTATCATGTCGGCGCACATCTGATTCTCCTGTCGTCGAATGTGCTGGTTTAACTCCTGGATAAAAGCTGCGATTGATCTATCTTTCCTGGTGTTAATCATCTCCCAGTGTTCATCTCAGCGCCCACAAATCTGGTATATAGTATCCTTAAGATCCTTGCGGTAGACTTCTCCAATGCGTCCCATGGCGATGTGAGATGCCATGCTCTTTCCTAGACTCCAAGTTGGTGCATCAAAAGAAAACTCTATGGGCTCAGTGACTGGCATGAACGTCCTTCCTGGGATTTGAACTTGAATCATCCAGCGCTCTTCTTCAGGTAAAGTGGCGTTGTAGGTTCCTGTGAAGCTTGGTACTCCTATGTTCAGGTATCTAGTGACTTCCTTCAAGTGGCGTCCAAAGGGTGTATCTTCATCCGGTTGGGTGAACTAGTTCCTTGCATCCGCCATCCTAAAGTGTAGAAAAGATGAGAGGTCAGAAGAGAAGAGAGTGAGTAGTGATCTAGGTCTTTAGCTTAGTGGTCGTGTCCTACAGTCAGTGTGTGCTCTGATACCATCTCTGTAGCGACCAGACCTCAAACAGTCTGATCTCTGTGCTCCAGTGTCATCCCTGGATCAGTAATGCTGACACCACACAGTACTCGGAGGATTTATAGCAGAGTAGCAATCACACACTTATTACATCGAGTGTCTCAAAAGAGAACTTATTACAATAAATATGGCTTAAGGCCATCTAATTACGATAACAGCGGAAGGCTTAGAAGATAAGTGAGTCCATCAACTCCAACGGCATCACTAAGTATAGAACCACGACCTAAAAACTCCTTAATCGTCGTCTGAAAAGTCTGCAACATTAACGTTGCAGCCCGAAAATGGGTCAGGACATGGAATATGCTGGCAAGGTAACACATAGAGAGTAATGGAATGCAACAGCTATACTATATGCTTATTTGGCAGGTGGAAAGCTCTATGGTTACAGTTTTGTATAAAGCCAATTTTTCCCTACTTCAAAAGGAATAAATTTAATTATTATCATGGTGGTTGTTAAACATTGAGAATGGTTGACAGCATTCTCAATCCCAATTAAGCATCATCATTAACCCAACAACATTAATTTTAGAGTAACATGTTGAGATTCACATGATAATCCAGATACTAGATACTCAAGATGTCCATAACCGGGGACACGGCTAATCATGATTAGTTTGTTACACTCTGCAGAGGTTTGCGCACTTTTCCCCACAAGATTCGATCGCCTCCGTTGGATTTCTCGCACTACATGGTGTTTGAGAAACGGATGACCGAGACACAGTCTTTCAGAAGCTCTAGCACCTTACGATGGATAGACCGGTACACCTACTTTCCCCTACATCTGCTGGTCTACCCTGTAAGATTTCGCACAACTTAATCAACTATGCCAGAGCCCATAATGGCTTGTGGCTGCACACGGAAGTTTCTAGTTTGAAAAATCTCATGATCCCTTTGAGCCTGGGTGGCGGTCCAAAAGAAAACAGGCAGGTCCTGGAATACCCAGGTGCCTCAATCCACCCAGATGTGTGTTTAAGTTGCCACCTTAGATAAACCATTAATTATCAATCTCACATCTTTCATGGATTTCACTCACCCAATCCACGTCTACTAGCATAGCATGGCATAATAAGCAAACATAGAAGTAACTCCCAAAGGTTTGATAATAAACAGGTAATAGGTACTACCTCATCTACTTCCCATCCCACAGTTTAATTAGATCCTAATCATGCAATGTGTGAAGATTGATCTAATGCAAAAAAACTGGGTTGTAGAAAAGGTATGATCAAAGTGTTACTTGCCTTGCTGATGATCCATGAAACGATTCAAAGTAACAGGCGGCGCATTCCGGGTACTCTATCGCAGGCAAACAAACAAGCATACAATAAGTACTCATCTAATGCACAGGTACAACTCAAATAAGAGATCTAACCAGAAGGTTCAACTTAAGAACTCCGGTTGGCAAAAGGAATCAAATCGAACGAAGCAAAGAAAGTCAAACGGCGAAAGAAAACAACTTCGTTCTAGTAATCTGAACCTAAGTCAAATTTTACAGTAGAAAAAACTTGTTTAAGTTGATTATTCGGATAGAGGGTTTCGAGACGAAACTCCAGGCGCTTGAATCGCCTGATTCCGATAAACGAGCGAAAAGTTAAACTAAAACGAAAATCGGATCAGAAATCACGATCAGAAAATAACCGCGAAAAAATCCGATGAAAAAGAAAAACGACGAACGGATTTTTTTTAAATGGCACGGATTTCGGGGTGCGGCAAACCTCGGGCGAAGCGCGGCTCCGGCGGATCGGCGGCGGGGCGGCGGCGGCTGGCGGCTAGGGTTAGGGCGCGGCTAGGGTTTCGGGCGGCTGGGCCTTCGGGCTGGCTTGCCCCGGCTTATAAAGGCCCCGGCCAGGCGGAGTCCTGGCCGAGTACGGCCCATAGTCGGTTCCGCTTTTTTTAAAATAATTATGCTTGGAAGAAAAAAAATAAAAATAAATACTAAACGGACTCCAAAAATCCCGAAATAAATTTTCCCGGGCTTCTAAAATCAAGCCCGACAAAGTGAACATTTATTTGGGCCCTAAATGAAATTTTGAAAAATGCGCATTTTTCCTAATTCAAATAAAAACAACAAAAAAAACTCCGAAATAAAACTATTTGATTTTTTTATTAAATCCTCAATATTTCTATATTTTGGGAAAGTCATTTTATTCCCTCTCTCATATTTTTTAATAGAAATAATTGATGATAAAATAAGTAAAATCAAATGATCCTATTCTCAAAATTTGAGAAAAACTCAAATATGAAAATAACGAAATCCCCAACTCTCTCTGTGGGTCCTTGAGTTGCTTAGAATTTTCTAGGATCAAAACCCAAGCAAATAAAATATGATATGCATGATGATCTAATGTATAACATTCCAAATTGAAAATTTGGGATGTTACACAAAGATGGCAATACCTAGATCTATTCTTGCTTGTTAAGCCTAGCTAGGGGCGTTAAACGATAGTGCTTGTTGGGAGGCAGCCCAATTTAATTCTTATTCCTTTATTTTTGCTCCTATTTAGTAATAGATAATTTATCTAGCCTCTATTTTGGTTGTGTTTTTTGTGTTTAATTAGTTTTGTGCCAAGTAGAACCGTTGGGAGGACTTGGGGAAAGTCTTGTTGAACTTGCTGTAAAAAACAGAAACTTTAGCGCTCACGAGAACTACTGCCATTTTTATTTGGAAAGTGATATTTAGTTAATTATTTTTTAAGATGATTAATAGATAAATTACTCACGTCCAGCAATTTATTTTAGAATTTTTGGGGTTCCAGATCTTGCGCTAGCTACAGATTACTACAGTCTGTTCTGTTTTTGACAGATTCTGTTTTTCGTGTGTTGTTTGCTTATTTTGATGAATCTATGGCTAGTAAAATAGTTTATAAACCTTAGAGATGTTGGAATACAGTAGGTATAACACCAATATAAATAAAGAATGAGTTCATTACAGTACCTTGAAGTGGTCTTTTATTTTCTTTCGCTAACGGAGCTCACGATATTTTCTACTTTAAGTTTTGTGTTGTGAAGTTTTCAAGTTTTGGGTAAAGATTTGATGGATTATGGAACAAGGAGTGGCAAGAGCCTAAGCTTGGGGATGCCCATGACACTCCCAAGATAATCTAAGGACACCTAAAAGCCAAAGCTTGGGGATGCCCCGGAAGGCATCCCCTCTTTCGTCTACTTCTATCGGTAACTTTACTTGGAGCTATATTTTTATTCGCCACATGATATGTGTTTTGCTTGGAGCATCTTGTATTATTTGAGTCTTTGCTTGTTAGTTTACCACAATCATCCTTGCTGTACACACCTTTTGAGAGAGCCATACATGATTTAGAATTTGTTAGAATACTCTATGTGCTTCGCTTATATCTTTTGAGTTATATAATTTTGCTCTAGTACTTCACTTATATATTTTAGAGCATGGTGGTGGATTTGTTTTACAGAAACTATTGATCTCTCATGCTTCACTTATATTTTTTTGAGAGTCATAAATAGCATGGTAATTTGTGTTGGGAACGTAGTAATTTCAAAAATTTCCTATGTACACGCAAGATCATGGTGATGCATAGCAATGAGAGGGGAGAGTGTTGTCCACGTACCCTCGTAGACCGAAAGTGGAAGCGTTAGCACAACGTGGCTGATGTACTCGTGCGTCTTCACGATCCGACCGATCAAGTACCGAACGCACGACACCTCCGAGTTCAGCACATGTTCAGCCCGATGACGTCCCTCGAACTCCGATCCAGCCGAGTGTTGAGGGAGAGTTTCGTTAGCACGACGGCGTGGTGAAAATGATGATGTTCTACTGACGCAGGGCTTCGCCTAAGCACCGCTACGATATGATCGAGGTGGATTATGGTGGAGGGGGGCACCACACACGGCCAAGAGATCAAGAGATCAATCGTTGTGTCTATGGGGTGCCCCCTGGCCACGTATATAAAGGAGTGGAGGAGGGGAGGGGCCGGCCCTCTGTATGGCGCGCCCTAGGGGAGTCCTACTCCCACCGGGAGTAGGATTCCCCCTTTCCTAGTAGAACTAGGAACCCTTCCAAGTAGTAGGAGTAGGAGAAAAGGAAAGGGAAAAAAAGAGAAGAGAAGGAAGGAGGGGGCGCAGCCCTTCCCCCTAGTCCAATTCGGACTAGGCCTTGGGGGGCCTGCCTCTCTCTCTTTCCCCTAAAGCCCAATAAGGCCCATACACTCCCCGGCGAATTCCCTTAACTCCCCGGTACTCCGATAAATACCCGAATCACTCGGAACCTTTCCGATTTCCGAATATAGTCGTCCAATATATCAATCTTTACGTCTTGACCATTTCGAGACTCGTCGTCATGTCCCCGATCTCATCCGGGACTCCGAACTACCTTCGGTACATCAAAACACATAAACTCATAATATAACCGTCATCGAACTTTAAGCGTGCGGACTCTACGGGTTCGAGAACTATGTAGACATGATCGAGACACGTCTCCGATCAATAACCAATAGCGGAACCTGGATGCTCATATTGGCTCCTACATATTCTACGAAGATCTTTATCGGTAAAACCGCATAACAACATACGTTGTTCCCTTTGTCATCGGTATGTTACTTACCCAAGATTCGATCGTCGGTATCTCAATACCTAGTTCAATCTCGTTACGGCAAGTCTCTTTACTCGTTTCATAATACATCATCCCGCAACTAACTCATTACTTGCAATGCTTGCAAGGCTTATAGTGATGTGCATTACCGAGTGGGCCCAGAGATACCTCTCCGACAATCGGAGTGACAAATCCTAATCTCGAAATACGCCAACCCAACAAGTACCTTCGGAGACACCTGTAGAGCACCTTTATAATCACCCAGTTACAAAGTGTTCCTCCGGTAAACGTGAGTTGCATAATCTCATAGTCATAGGAACATGTATAAGTCATGAAGAAAGCAATAACAACAAACTAAACGATCAAGTGCTAAGCTAACGGAATGGGTCAAGTCAATCACATTATTCTCCTAACGATGTGATCCCGTTAATCAAATGACAACTCATGTCTATGGTTAGGAAACGTAACCATCTTTGATCAACGAGCTAGTCAAGTAGAGGCATACTAGTGACACTCTGTTTGTTTATGTATTCACACATGTATTATGTTTCCGGTTAATATATGTGACGCCCGGATAATTAAGCTACAGTAATTCTCTGCTAATGATGCCACGTCACTTCGATTACTATCGCTAATCTCGTGTCAGTTTGAAACCGATTCAAATTCAAATTCAATTAAAGGCAAATAATAAAAGTTTTCTAACAATGAAATCAAAATGTTCAAGGTGGGTCAAATAAATCATGTGTAAATACAATGGAGAAACCAAACCTTGATAAAATGTTTAAGGGCTCTAAACTAATTAAAACAGTAGTGAAAACAATTAAACAAATACCTATTGGATTTTATAAAAGATTAAAAATATTTTATTTTGGGTTAAGAATTGAGGTGACAGCAGTTTGTTTATAAATACTACTTTAAGTACTAGTGGTGATTTTTGTAAAAACTAAAAATTAAAAGAAACTATAAATAAAACAGAAAAGAAAATAAGAAAAAGAATCAAAACAAAAATAGAACCAAAAAAATAGAAAGAGAACCCCCTGCCCCCCTGGGCTTCGGCCCGGCAGGCCACAGGCCCAACCTGGGCCAAGGCCCCCCCCCGCCGCCATAACCCCCCCCCCCCCCTAACCCCCCCCCCCCACCCCCCCCTTCCCCCCCCCCCCGAAATTATCTTCCCCTCTCCCCCGATTGGATCGGGATCGAGGAGGGGAACCGCTCATCGCCGCCAAGTCTCGTCACCGCCAAACGCCGCCTCACCGAAGCCCCACCTCGCCGGCCTGCCCCTCTCCGTCACGTCGTCCCCGACGCCCCCCTCGATCCCCGCTGCCTTTGCCCTACAACCCCCCCCTGTGAGGCCCCCTCCTCCTCTCTTCCCTGCACGCGCCCGCACCGGCCGCGCTCACCGCGGCCACCCAGCGTCCCCCCCCCTCGCGCACGCTCGCGCGCACCTCGCCTCGCTACTACGCCCCGACCGCGACCGCCTCCACCGCACCGCGCCTCGTAGCAGTCCCGTCGTCGAGCCCCACTCGCCGTGCCCCTCCTCCTTTCCTCACACCCCCCCCGGTCATCGCGCTCGCCTAGCCTTCTCGTCGTGCTCGCGCGCGCCGGACCGCGCCCAGCTCCGCGCCCCCTGGCCGCGTCCCTGCACTGCCTGATCGCGCACGCACGCGCCCGCCCCTGTCTCGGTCTCCTGCGCGACCCCCTGCTCCTCTGCTGCTGCTAGCGCTCCTGGCCGCCCCGCCACCCGCGTCGACTACGCGCGCGCGACGCCGCTCATGCCCCGCTCACCCCTTTTCCTGCTGCTGTTGTTGCCCGCGTCGGCCCCGTCCGCCCGTCGCCGCAGCCGCTGCGCCCTCCCGGTGCCCGCGCCTTCGGCTTGGCTCCACCGCGCCACCCTCCTGACCAGCGGCCGCCCTCGCATCGCCGCGGCCAAGCCTCGCCGCACCTCGCCAGCCCCGCCCCGCCTCTGGCCTGGGCGAGCGCTCTAACGGGCTGGCGCCCACGCGCCCGCATCCGCTGCCCATTGACTGCACCGATTTGGCCTCTGGGCCACTGACGAGAGGGGCCCATCGCCCTGTAGAAGAAAAAGGATTAAAAAATAATAGGAAAATTAATTAATTAATTAATTAATCAATTAATTAATTAACTAACTTAATTAATTCTGTTAACTAACTATTAAACCAAATTAACCTGCTAATTAATCTAACTAACAATTAGTTAGTTATTTAGGTAATGACATGCGGGACCCACATGTCAGGTTGACCAGGTCAACTGCTGATGTCATGCTGACGTCATGATGACATCAGCGAACACTATTCTGGATAATTTTAAATTTAAATAATTAAATAAATCCTAAATATGATTTAAATCTTTTAAAATTAATAGAAAATAAACCGTAGCTCAGATGAAAATACTTTCTACATGAAAGTTGCTCAGAACGATGAGACGAACCCGGATACGCAGCCCGTTCATCCGCCACGCATCCCTAGCATAGCAAACTCGCAACTTTCCCCCTCCGGCTCTTCTGCCCAAAAACGCGAAACACCGGGGATACTTTCCCGGATGTTTCCCCCCTTCACCGGTATCACCTCATACCGCGTTAGGGCACGCCTAGCATCACGCTTTGCTTTGTCATGCATCGCTATGCATCTGTTTGTTTAAATATTTATTGTTTCTTCCCCCTCTTCTCTGGCTAGACACCGAGACCGACGCCGCTGCTACCCAGTACGACTACGGAGTTGGCGACCCCTCTCTCTTGCCAGAGCAACCAGGCATGCCCCCCCTTTGATCACCAGATATCGCCTACTCTTCTCTATACTGCTTGCATTAGAGTAGTGTAGCATGTTATTGCTTTCCGTTAATCCTATTCTGATGCATAGCCTGTCCTTGCTACTACTGTTGTTACCTTTAACTGCTATCCTAATGCTTAGTATAGGATGCTATTGTTCCATCAGTGGCCCTACACTCTTGTCTGTCTGCCATGATATACTACCAGGCCGTGATCACTTCGGGAGGTGATCACGGGCATATGCTATATACTTATACTATTACATTACTTATGATACTGTTCGGAGATGGGGGCTGAAGGGGTAGGTGGCTCCATCCAGGTAGTGGTGGGCATGAGTTACCGACGGCCCCCGACTGTTACTTTGAGGAGGAGCGACAGGGCAGGTTGAGACCACCTAGGAGAGAGGTGGGCATGTCCCTGGTCGGCGTTCGCGGATACTTAACACGCTTAACGAGATCTTGGTATTTGATCTGAGTCTGGTCATTGGCCTATATGCACTAACCATCTACGCGGGGACAGTTATGGGCACTCGACGTCTTGGCATCAGCCAAAGCCTTCGTGACGTCAGCGACTGAGCGGCGCGCGCCGGGTTGGACCGCGTAACGCAACTTCCTTTGTAATGGAGGTTGCTAGGTCTGCTCTCCGGCCGTGTACGCGACGTGTAGTTGTGCAATGGGCGATGGGCCCAGACCCCTGTGCCATAGGATTTAGACCGACGTGCTGACCTCTTTGTTGTGCCTAGGTAGGGCTGTGACGTGTTGATCTTCCGAGGCCGGGCATGACCCAGAAAAGTGTGTCCGGACAAAGGGGATCGAGCGTGTTGGGAAATGTGGTGCACCCCTGCAGGGAAGTTTATCTATTCAAATAGCCGTGTCCCTCGGTAAAAGGATGACCCAGAGTTGTACCTTGACCTTATGACAACTAGAACCGGATACTTAACAAAACACACCCTTCCAAGTGCCAGATACAACCAGTGATCGCTCTCTCACAGGGCGACGAGGGGAGGATCATCGATTAGGATTATGCTACACGATGCTACTTGGTGAACTTACCATCTACTCTCTTCTCCTGCTGCAAGATGGAGGTTACCAGAAGCGTAGTCTTTGAAAGGACTAGCTATCCCACTCTAATTCCGGCATTCTGCAGTTCAGTCCACATATGATACCCTTAATCCATTTGATACCAATGCATACATATGTAGTGTAGCTCCTTTCTTACATGTACTTTGGATGAGTACTCATGGTTGCTTTTCTCCCCCCTTTTCCCCTTTCCTATACCCGTTTGCTGTGACCAGACATTGGAGTCCAAGAGCCAGACGCCACTGTCGATGACGACTACTACTACTACTCGGGAGGTGTCTACTACTACGTGCAGCCCGCTGGCGATGACCATGAGTAGTTTAGGAGGATCCTAGGCAGGAGGCATGCGCCTCTTTCGATCTGTATCCAAGTTTGTGCTAGCCTTCTTAAGGCATTCTTGTTTAACTTATGTGTGTACTCAGATATTGTTGATTCCGCTGACTCGTCTATGATCGAGCTCTTGTATTCGAACTCTCGAGGCCCCTGGCTTGTAATATAATGCTTGTATGACTTTTTTTTATTTCTAGAGTTGTGTTGTGATATCTTCCCGTGAGTCCCTGATCTTGATCGTACACGTTTGCGTGTATGATTAGTGTACGGTCAAATCGGGGGCGTCACAATACAATTGTAGCATGAATAATAAACTTTTATCATGATATAAGGAAATAAATAATAACTTTATTATTGCCTCTCGGGCATATTTCCTCCAGTCTCCCACTTGCACTAGAGTCAATAATCTAGTTCACATCGCCATGTTATTTAATACCAATAGTTCACATCACCGTGCGATTAACACCCATATTTCACATCGACATGTGACCAACACCCAAAGGGTTTACTAGAGTCAATAATCTAGTTCACATCGCTATGTGATTAACACCCAAAGAGTATTAAGGTGTGATCATGTTTTGCTTGTGAGAGAAGTTTAGTCAACGGGTCTGCCACATTCAGACCCATAAGTATTTTGCAAATTTCTACGTCAACAATGCTCTGCACGGAGCTACTCTTGCTAATTGCTCCCACTTTCAATATGTATCCAGATTGAGATTTAGAGTCATCTGGATCAGTGTCAAAATTTGCATCGACGTAACCCTTTACGACGAACCTTTTTTGTCACCTCCATAATCGAGAAACATATCCTTATTCCACTAAGGATAATTTTGACCGCTGTCCAATGATCTACTCCTAGATCACTATTGTTCTCCCTTGCCAAAAACAGTGTAGGGTATACAATAGATCTGGTACACAGCATGGCATATTTTATAGAACCTATGGCCAAGGCATAGGGAATGACTTTCATTCTCTTTCTATCTTCTGTTGTGGTCGGGCTTTGAGTCTTACTCAGTTTCACACCTTGTAACACAGGCAAGAACTCTTTCTTTGACTGTTCCATTTTGAACTACTTCAAAATCTTGTCAAGGTATGTACTCATTGAAAAACTTATCAAGCGTCTTGATCTATCTCTATAGATCTTGATGCTCAATATGTAAGCAGCTTCACTGAGGTCTTTCTTTGAAAAACTCCTTTCAAACATTCCTTTATGCTTTGCAGAATAATTCTACATTATCTCCGATCAACAATATGTCATTCACATATACTTATCAGAAATGATGTAGTTCTCCCACTCACTTTCTTGTAAATACAGGCTTCACCGCAAGTCTGTATAAAACTATATGCTTTGATCAACTTATCAAAGCGTATATTCCAACTCTGAGATGCTTGCACCAGTCCATAGATGGATCGCTGGAGCTTGCATATTTTGTTTGCACCTTTAGGATTGACAAAATTTTCTTGTTGCATCATATACAACTCTTCTTTAATAAATCCATTAAGGAATGTAGTTTTGTTTATCCATTTTCCAGATTTCATAAAATGTGGCAGTTGCTAACATGATTCAGACAGACTTAAGCATAGATACGCGTAAGAGAATCTCATTGTAGTCAACACCTTGAACTTGTCGAAAACCTTCTGCGACAATTCTAGCTTTATAGATAGTAACACTACTATCAGCGTTCGTCTTCCTCTTGAAGATCCATTAAATCTCAATGGCTCCTTGATCTTTGGGCAAGTCAATCAAAGTCCATACTTTTTCTTATACATGGATCTCATCTCAGATTTCATGGCCTCAAGCCATTTCGCGGAATCTGGGCTCATCGTCGCTTCCTCATAGTTCATAGGTTCGTCATGGTCAATTAACATGACCTCCAGAACAGGATTACCGTACCACTCTGGTGCGGATCTTGCTCTGGTTTACCTACGAGGTTCGGTAGTAATTTGATCTGAAGTTACATGATCATCATCATTAGCTTCCTCACAAATTGGTGTAGTAGTCATAGGAACCGATTTCTGTGATGAACTACTTTACAATAAGGGATCAGGTACAGTTACCTCATCAAGTTCTACTTTCCTCCTACTCACTTGTTTCGAGAGAAACTCCTTCTCTAGAAATGATCCATTCTTAGCAATGAATATCTTGCCTTCAGATCTATGATAGAAGGTGTACCCAACATTTTCTTTTGGGTATCCTATGTAGACGCACTTCTCCGATTTGGGTTTGAGCTTATCAGGTTGAAACTTTTTCACATAAGCATTGCAACCTCAAACTTTAAGAAACAATAGCTTAGGTTTCTTGCCAAACCATAGTTCATATGGTGTCATCTCAATGGATTTAGATGGTGCCCTATTTTAACGTGAATGTAGCTATCTCTAATGCATAACCCCAAAAAGATAGTGGTAAATTGGTAAGAGATATCATAGATCGCACCATATCTAATAAAGTATGGACACACCACTACACTGGGGCGTTCAAGGTGGCGTGAGTAGTGAAACTATTTCACATTGTTTTAACTGAAGGCCAAACTCGTAACTCAAATATTTTACTTCTGCGATCATATCGTATAAACTTTTATTTTTGTTACGATGATTCTCCACTTCACTCTGAAATTCCTTGAACTTTTCAAATGTTTCAGACTTGTGTTTCATCAAGTAGATACTCATATCTGCTCAAATCATCTGTGAAGATCAGAAAATAATGATACCCGTCGCGAGCCTCAATATTCATCAGACTACACACATCGGTATGTATGATTTCCAACAAATCTGTTGCTCGCTCCATAGTTCCGGAGAATAGCGTTTTAGTCATCTTGCCCATGAGGCACGGTTCGCAAGTACCAAGTGATTCATAATCAAGTGGTTCCAAAAGTCCATCAGTATGGAGTTTCTTCATGCGCTTTACACCGGTATGACCTAAAGGGCAGTGCCACAAATAAGTTGCACTATCATTATTAACTTTTCATCTTTTGGCTTCAATATTTTGAAAATGTGTATCACCATGATTGAGATCCAACAAACCATTTTCATTGGGTGTATGAGCATAGAAGGTTTTATTCATGTAAACAGAACAACAATTATTCTCTAACTTACATGAATAACCGTATTAAAATAAACATGATCCAATCATATTCATGCTCAACACAAACACTAAATAACATTTATTTTAGGTTTAACACTAATCCCGAAAGTATAGGGAGTGTGCGATGATGATCATATCAATCTTGGAACCATTTCCAATACACAACGTCACTTCACCCTTAACTAGTCTCTGTTCATTCTGCAACTCCCGTTTCGAGTTACTATTCTTAGCAACTGAACTAGTATCAAATACCGAGGGGTTGCTATAAACACTAGTAAAGTACACATCAATAACATGTATATCAAATATAACCTTGTTTACTTTGCCATCCTTCTTATCCACTAAATATTCAGGGCATTTCCGCTTCCAGTGACCAGTCCCTTTGAAGTGGAAGCACTTAGTCTCAGGCTTAGGTCCAGACTTGGGCTTCTTCACTTGAGCAGCAACTTGCTTTCCGTTCTTCTTGAAGTTCCCTTTCTTTACCTTTGCCCTTTTCTTGAAACTAGTGGTCTTGTTAATCATCAACACTTGATGCACTTTCTTGATTTCTACCTTCATCGATTTCATCATCATGAAAAGCTCGGGAATCATTTACGTCATCCCTTGCATACTATAGTTCATCACGAAGTTCTACTAACTTGGTGATGGTGACTAGAGAATTCTATCAATCACTATTTTATCTAGAAGATTAACTCCCACTTGATTCAAGCGAGTGTAGTACCCAGACAATCTGAGCACATGCTCACTGCTTGAGCTATTCTCCTCCATCTTTTAGCTATAGAACTTGTTGGAGACTTCATATCTCTCAACTCGGGTATGATCTTGAAATATTAACTTCAACTCCTAGAACATCTCATATGATCCATGACATTCAAAACGTCTTTGAATTCCCGATTCTAAGCTGTTAATCATGGTGCACTAAACTATCAAGTAGTCATCATATTGAGCTAGCCAAACGTTCATAACATCTGCATCTGCTCCTGCAATAGGTCTGTCACCAAGCGGTGCATCAAGGACATAATTCTTCTGTGCAGCAATGAGGATAATCCTCAGATCACGGATCCAATCCGCATCATTGCTACTAACATCTTTCAACTTAGTTTTCTCAAGGAACATAACAAAATAAAACAGGGGAGCTAAACGCGAGCTATTGATCTACAACATAGATATGCTAATACTAGCAGGACTAAGTTCATGATAAATTAAAGTTCAACTAATCATATTACTTAAGAACTCCCACTTAGATAGACATCCCTCTAATCATCTAAGAGATCACGTGATCCAAATCAACTAAACCATAACCGATCATCACGTGAAATGAAGTAGTTTTCAATGGTGAACGTCACTATGTTGATCATATCTACTATATGATTCACGCTCGAACTTTCGGTCTCTGTGTTCCGAGGCCATATCTGCATATGCTAGGATCATCAAGTTTAACCTGAGTATTCTGCGTGTGCAAAACTGGCTTGCACCCGTTGTAGATGGATGTAGAGCTTATCACACCCGATCATCACGTGGTGTCTGGGCACGACGAACTTTGGCAACGGTGCATACTCAGGGAGAACACTTTTATCTTGAAATTTAGTGAGAGATCATCTTATAGTGCTACCGTCAATCAAAGCAAAATAAGATGCATAAAAGAAAAACATCACATGCAATCAATATAAGTGATAGGATATGGCCATCATCATCTTGTGCTTGTGATCTCCATCTCCGAAGCACTGTCATGATCACCATCGTCACCAGCGCGACACCTTGATCTCCATCGTAGCATCGTAGTGGTCTCGCCAACTATTGCTTCTACGACTATCGCTACCGCTTAGTGATAAAGTAAAGCAATTACAGGGCGATTGCATTGCATACAATAAAGCGACAACCATATGGCTCCTGCCAGTTGCCGATAACTCTGTTACAAAACATGATCATCTCATACAAAAATATAGCATCATGTCTTGACCATATCACATCACAACATGCCCTGCAAAAACAAGTTAGACGTCCTCTACTTTGTTGTTGCAAGTTTTACGTGGCTGCTACGGGCTTAAGCAAGAACTAATCTTACCTACGCATCAAAACCACAACAATAGTTTGTCAAGTTGGTGCTGTTTTAACCTTCGCAAGGACCGGGCGTAGCCACACTTGGTTCAACTAAAGTTGGAGAAACTGACACCCGCCAGCCACTTGTGTGGAAAGCACGTCGGTAGAACCAGTCTCGTGTAAGCATACGCGTAATGTCGGTCCGGGCCGCTTCATCCAACAATACCGCCGAACCAAAGTATGACATGCTGGTAAGCAGTATGACTTGTATCACCCACAACTCACTTGTGTTCTACTCGTGCATATAACATCAACGCATAAAACTTGGCTCGGATGCCATTGTCGGGAACGTAGTAATTTCAAAAATTTCCTACGTACACGCAAGATGATGGTGATGCATAGCAATGAGAGGGGAGAGTGTTGTCCACGTACCCTCGTAGACCGAAAGTGGAAGCGTTAGCACAACGTGGCTGATGTACTCGTGCGTCTTCACGATCCGACCGATCAAGTACCGAACGCACGACACCTCCGAGTTCAGCACACGTTCAGCCCGATGACGTCCCTCGAACTCCGATCCAGCCGAGTGTTGAGGGAGAGTTTCGTTAGCACGACGGCGTGGTGAAAATGATGATGTTCTACTGACGCAGGGCTTCGCCTAAGCACCGCTACGATATGATCGAGGTGGATTATGGTGGAGGGGGGCACCACACGACTAAGAGATCAAGAGATCAATTGTTGTGTCTATGGGGTTCCCCTGGCCACGTATATAAAGGAGTGGAGGAGGGGAGGGGCCGGCCCTCTCTATGGCGCGCCCTAGGGGAGTCCTACTCCCACCGGGAGTAGGATTCCCCCTTTCCTAGTAGAACTAGGAGCCCTTCCAAGTAGTAGGAGTAGGAGAGAAGGAAAGGGAAAAGAGAAGAGAAGGAAGGAGGGGGCGCAGCCCTTCCCCTAGTCCAATTTGGACTAGGCCTTGGGGGGGGGCGCGGCCTGCCTCTCTCTCTTTCCCCTAAAGCCCAATAAGGCCCATACACTCCCCGGCGAATTCCCGTAACTCCCCGGTACTCCGATAAATACCCGAATCACTTGGAACCTTTCCGATTTCCGAATATAGTCGTCCAATATATCGATCTTTATGTCTCGACCATTTCGAGACTCCTCGTCATGTCCCCGGTCTCATCCGGAACTCCGAACTACCTTCGGTACATCAAAACACATAAACTCATAATATAACCGTCATCGAACTTTAAGCGTGCGGACCCTACGGGTTCGAGAACTATGTAGACATGACTGAGACACGTCTCCGGTCAATAAACAATAGCGGAACCTGGATGCTCATATTGGCTCCTACATATTCTACGAAGATCTTTATCGGTCAAACCGCATAACATCATACGTTATTCCCTTTGTCATCGGTATGTTACTTGCCCGAGATTTGATCGTCGGTATCTCAATACCGAGTTCAATCTTGTTACCCGCAAGTCTCTTTACTCGTTCCGTAATACATCATCCCGCAACTAACTCATTACTTGCAATGCTTGCAAGGCTTATAGTGATGTGCATTACCGAGTGGGCCGAGAGATACCTCTCCGACAATCGGAGTGACAAATCCTAATCTCGAAATACGCATACCCAACAAGTACCTTCAGAGAAACCTGTAGAGCACCTTTATAATCACCCAGTTACGTTGTGATGTTTGGTGGCACACATAGTGTTCCTCCGGTAAATGGGAGTTTCATAATCTCGTAGTCATAGGAACATGTATAAGTCATGAAGAAAGCAATAACAACAAACTAAACGATCAAGTGCTAATCTAACGGAATGGGTCAAGTCAATCACATCATTCTCCTAATGATGTGATCCCGTTAATCAAATGACAACTCATGTCTATGGTTAGGAAACATAACCATCTTTGATCAACGAGCTAGTCAAGTAGAGGCATACTAGTGACATTCTGTTTGTCTATGTATTCACACATGTATTATGTTTCCGGTTAATACAATTCTAGCATGAATAATAAACTTTTATCATGATATAAGGAAATAAATAATAACTTTATTATTGCCTCTAGGGCATATTTCCTTCAATTTGCTTAAAATCCTAATATGCTTGGTATACAAGATTAATAATGAAACTTTCTTATGAGTGTGTTGAATACTATGATAAGTTTGATGCTTGATAATTGTTTTGAGATATAAAGATGGTGATATTAAAGTTGTGCTAGTTGAGTAGTTGTGAATTTGAGAAATACTTGTGTTGAAGTTTGTGATTCCCATAGCATGCACGTATGGTGAACCGTAATGTGATGAAGTCGGAGCATGATTTATTTTTTGATTGCCTTCCTTATGAGTGGCGGTCGGGGACGAGCGATGGTCTTTTCCTACCAATCTATCCCCCTAGGAGCATGCGCGTGATACCTTGCTTGATTTTTGCAATAAGTATATGTGTTCTTTATGACTAATGTTGAGTCCATGGATTATACGCACTCTCACCCTTCCACCTTTGCTAGCCTCTCTAATACCACGCAGCTTTCGCCGGTATCATACACCCACCATATACCTTCCTCAAAACAGCCACCATACCTACCTATTATGGCATGTCCATAGCCATTCCGAGATATATTGCCATGCAACTTTCCACCGTTCCGTTTATTATGACACACTCCATCATTGTCATATTGCTTAGCATGATCATGTAGTTGACATCGTATTTGTGGCAAAGCCACCATTCATAATTCTTTCATACATGCCACTCATGAGTCATTGCATGTCCCGGTACACCGCCGGAGGCATTCATATAGAGTCATATTTTGTTCTAAGTATCGAGTTGTAAGTGTTGAGTTATAAAAAAATAAAAGTGTGATGATCATCATTATTAGAGCATTGTCCCAGTGAGGAAAGGATGATGGAGACTATGATTCCCCCACAAGTCGGGATGAGACTCCGGACGAAAAAAGAAACAAAGAAAAGATGCCATAAAAAAGAGAAAAGACCCAAATAAAAAAATGAGAGAAAAACAGAGAAGGGACAATGTTACTATCCTTTTACCACACTTGTGCTTCAAAGTAACACCATGATCTGCATAGTAGAGAGTCTCTCATGTTATCACTTTCATATACTAGTGGGAATCTTTCATTATAGAACTTGGCTTGTATATTCCAATGATGGGCTTCCTCAAAATGCCCTAGGTCTTCATGAGCAAGCAAGTTGGATGTACACCCACTTAGTTTATTTTTGAGCTTTCATATACTTATAGCTCTAGTGCATCTGTTGCATGGCAATCCCTACTCACTCACATTGATATCTATTTATGGGCATCTCCATAGCCCATTGATACGCCTAGTTGATGTGAGACTATCTTGTCCCTTTTTGTCTTCTCCACAACCACCATTCTATTCCACCTATAGTGCTATATCCATGGCTCATGCTCATGTATTGCGTGAAGGTTGAAAACATTTTGAGAATGTCAAAAGTATGAAACAATTGCTTGGATTGTCATCGGGGTTGCGCATGATTTAAATATTTTGTGTGGTGAAGATAGAGCATAGCTAGACTATATGATTTTGTAGGGATAACTTTATTTAGCCATGTTATTTCGAGAAGACATAATTGCTTTGTTAGCATGCTTGAAGTATTATTATTTTTATGTCAATATGAACTTTTGTCTTGAATCTTTCAGATCTGAATATTCATACCACAATTAAGAAGAATTACATTAAAATTATGCCAAGTAGCACTCCGCATCAAAAATTCTATTTTTATCATTTACCTACTCGAGGACGAGTAGGAATTAAGCTTGGGGATGCTTGATACGTCTCCAATGTATCTATAATTTTTGATTGCTCCATGATATATTATCTACTGTTTTGGACATTATTGGGCTTTATTATCCACTTTTATATTATTATTGGGACTAACCTATTAACCGGAGGCCCAGCCCAGAATTGCTGTTTTTTGCCTGTTTTAGGGTTTCGAAGAAAAGGAATATCAAACGGAGTCCAAACGGAATGAAACCTTCAGGAACGTGATTTTTAGGAAGATTATGATCCAGGAGACTTGGATCCTACGCCAAGAAAGAAAAGAGGAGGCCACGAGGTAGGGGGCGCGCCTACCCCCCCCCCCCAGGCGTGCCCTCCACCCTCATGGGCCCCCTGTTTCTCCACCGATGTATTCCTTCCTCCTATATATATCCACGTACCCGCAAATGATCAGATACGGAGCCAAAACCCTAATTCCACCGCCATAACTTTCTGTATCCACGAGATCCCATCTTGGGGCCTGTTCCGGAGCTCCGCCGGAAGGGGCATCAATCACGGAGGGCTTCTACATCAACACCATAGCCTCTCCGATGAAGTGTGAGTAGTTTACTTCAGACCTACGAGTCCATAGTTAGTAGCTAGATGGCTTCTTCTTTCTTTTTGGATCTCAATACAATATTCTCCCCCTCTCTTGTGGAGAACTATTCGATGTAATCTTCTTTTTGCGGTGTGTTTGTTGAGATCGATGAATTGTGGGTTTATGATCAGTCTATCTATGAATAATATTTGAATCTTCTCTAAATTCTTTTATGTATGATTGGTTATCTTTGCAAGTCTCTTCGAATTATCAGTTTGGTTTGGCCTACTAGATTGATCTTTCTTGCAATGGGAGAAGTGCTTAGCTTTGGGTTCAATCTTGCAGTGTCCTTTCCCGGTGACAGTAAGGGAAGCAAGGCACGTATTGTATTGTTGCCATCGAGGATAAAAAGATGGGGTTTTCTTCATATTGCATGAGTCTATCCCTCTACATCATGTCATCTTGCTTAAGGCGTTACTCTGTTTTTAACTTAATACTGTAGATTCATGCTAGATAGCGGTCGATGAGTGGAGTAATAGTAGTATATGCAGGCAGGGGTCGGTCTACTTGTCTCGGACGTGATGCCTATATACATGATCATACCAAGATATTCTCATAACTATGCTCAATTCTGTCAATTGCTCAACAGTAATTTGTTCACCCACCGTAGAATACTTATGCTCTCGAGAGAAGCCACTAGTGAAACCTATGGTCCCCGGGTCTATCTTTATCATATTGCTCTCCTACTACTTAGTTATTTCCTTTGTTATTTACTTTGCCTTTATTTTACTTTGCATCTTTATCATAAAAATACCAAAAATCTTATCTTATCATATCTATCAGATCTCACTCTCGTAAGTGGCCTTATAGGGATTGACAACCCCTATTTGCGTTGGTTGCGAAGATTTATTTATTTTGTGCAAGTGCGAGGGACTCGCGCGTAGCCTCCTACTGGATTGATACCTTGGTTCTCAAAAATTGAGGGAAATACTTACGCTACTTTGTTGCATCATCCCTTCCTCTTCGGGGAAAACCAACGCAGTGCTAAAAAGGTAGCATACCACTCAATGACATTATAAACAACCGTGATGCTACGGGCCGGATTGCCAAATGGGCCATTGATCTCCTCCCATTTGACATTACATATAAACCGCGTCGAGCTATCAAATCCCAAGTACTGGCCGACTTCGTCGCCGAATGGACAGAGGCCGAACTCCCTAAAGAGTACGGCACATACTCCAATTGGGTCATATACTTCGACGGCTCCAAAATGCTGGCAGGGTTAGGAGCGGGTGTCGTTTTAACGTCCCCTACTGGAGACATTGTCCAGTACGTTCTCCAAATACTATACACAGACTCCAACAACGCAGCCGAATATGAGGCCTTATTACATGGTCTCCGGATGGCTCTCTCCATGGGCATACAACGCCTAGAAGTACGTGGGATTCCAACCTGGCAATATCTCAAATAAATGGAGATTTCGACGCTAAAGATCCGAAGATGGCAGCATTCGTAACGCAGTCATAAAAATGTCGGCCCGGTTCGAGGGGCTCGAGTTCCGTCATGTGGCCCGAGAAAGCAATCAAGCGGCGGATGTTGTTGCTCGTATCGGCGCTAAGCGCAACCCCGTCCCACCGAACATTCTCCTGGAAAGGCTATTCAAGCCATCCGTGGTGTGGCTGGGGGAAAACGGCAATACTAGTCCGGAACCAAACATAATCCAAGACCTCGGAAGCACCAACGTCGTCGAGGGCTCAACCATCGAAATAACACCATCGACGCATCTCATCATGGCGGTCATTGCCCCATGGACCGAACCCTCCCTGGCCTACCTCAACAGGAAAGAGCTTCCTGAGGACCAGAATGAGGCCTGCTGTATTATCCGGCGTTCAAAGGCCTACAAGGTTCATGATGGAGAGCTCTACAAGAAAAGCGCCACCGGAGTCCTTCAACGATGTATATCTGAGGAAGAGGGGCGACAGCTCTTGGCTGAAATTCATGCAGGGCTCGGCGGTCACCATGCCGCAGCTCAGGCCCTTTTTAGCAAGGCCTTTCATACAGGGTTTTATTGGCCGACGGCCTGAGCAGATGCACATGACCTTGTACAATGTTGCATCGGATGCCAACTCTTTGCCAATCAAAGCCGTATGCCCCCCACTGCCTTACAAACAATCCCCATCACTTGGCCTTTTGCGGTCTGGGGACTCGATATGGTTGGACCCCTTAAAGGGGGAAGCCATAAGAAAAAATACTTGTTGGTTATGGTGGAAAAATTCACTAAGTGGATAGAGGCCAAGCCGGTCAAAACGGCCGAGTCCGGCCCAGTGATAGAATTCATATCCGGTGTTGTGCACCGTTATGCTGTCCCACACAGCATCATCACTGACAATGGCTCCAATTTCACAGCCGGCCAAGTAAAAACCTGGTGTACTAATCTGGGTATTAAACTCGATTACGCCTCCGTATACCACCCACAAACCAACGGTCAAGTCGAACGACCTAACGGTCTCATTATGAGCGGCATCAAGCCCAGACTAGTGCGATCCTTGAAAGAATCAGACAAGCACTGGGTTGAGGAGCTTGACTCCGTACTCTGGGGGCTGCGGACCACGCCCAACCACACTACCAGATACACACCTTTCTTCATGGTGTATGGCGCAGAGGCCGTATTGCCCTGCGATATTATTCACGACTCACCTCGAGTGCGTATGTACGAATAGAGAGAAGCCGAGCTTGATCGGCAGGATCTCCTAGATGCCCTGGAGGAGGAACGCGATGTCGCAAAAGCCTGTTCAACATTTTACCAATAGTAGGCTCGAAGATATAAAAGCAGAGAAGTACGGGACAAGACTTACAATGTTGGCGAACTCATTCTACGCCTGCTGGAGACGAAAAAGGATAAACTCAAGCCCAAATGGGAGGGTGTAACACCCCGGATATGATTTACCTAATATGTAATCCAACTCTTGCCGTTTCCGGTGCTAAGTTATTTTATTTTCTCGGGTTCGGGTCTTTGTCTCCGTGTGTTGTTGTTGTTGTTGTCATGCATCTCATATCATGTCATCATGTGCATTGCATTTGTATACGTGTTCATCTCATGCATTCGAGCATTTTCCCCGTTGTCCGTTTTGCATTCCGGCACTCCGTTCTCCTCCGGTGGTCATTTCTACCTTTCTTTCGTGTGTGGGGATTAAACATTTCCGGATTGGACCGAGACTTGCCAAGCGTCCTTGGTTTACTACCGGTAGACCGCATGTCAAGTTCCGTACCATTTGGACTTCGTTTGATGCTCCAACGGTTAACCGAGGGACCGAGAAGGCCTCATGTGTGTTGCAGCCCAACACCCCTCCAATTTGGCCCAAAACCCACCAAAACCCTCTCCATCATCTAGAGCGTTCGATCACGATCGCGTGGCCGAAAACTGCACCTCATTTGGACACTCCTCGCTCCCTCTATGCCTATATAAAGACCACCCTCTCGAAATTCCGGATCTTCCCCTGTCAAAACCCTAAAAAATCGTCTCCGCCGCCACCGGACATGTCCGGACGGCACCGGATGCGTCCGCCGCCGCGCCCAACCAACAGCCGCCGCCGCGTGGCCCGGGCGAGCCCCACATCGCCGCCGCCGCCTGAGGCCCGCCAGGCCCGCTCAAGCCCCCCCGAGGCCCACGTCGCCCCACCGCCTCCACCTCGCGGCGCGCCGCCTCTTCCCCGAGGCCGGCCACCTCGCCGGCCGCTCCTCCACCGCACCACCCGTACCCCGGCGAGGCTCGGCGCCACGCTCCGGCAGGACCCCGCCGCCAAGCTCGCCGCCACCCGGCCGCCGAGCGCCGCCCGCCGTCGTCCGCCGCCCCCTCGTCATCCGCGCCGCCCCAAGACCGGCAAGTCCGGCCGGCGTGCCTCCTTCGAGCTCCGGCGTCCTCCAAGTCCCCTTCGGCGAACCTCGTTTTGCGTGCTCCGGTGAGATCCGATCCAGATCTGAAAAACCCTAGGGGTTGACCTTTTTTTTACCAAGTTCCTAGATTATTTTGCATACTTTGACCTGTGATAACTCCGCATCCGTAGCTCCGTTTTGGGCATATAGCATATCAAAATGTTCACCTCAGAGAGCACATCATTTCATCTCATTGCATCATTTTCATTTGAGTTCATCTTGATGCCCAAAATGCTGTTGGAAGAGTGCTATTTGAGATAATTGTCAGATCTGCTGCTCCAAATAGATATTTGTCATTTTTGCCATGATTATTGTGTGCATGATCTGCCCATGATCTCTACATATGTTTTGTTATATGTTTTGTCATCTTTCCAGTGGTGCCATCCATGTATTTTTGTGATGTGTGTGGTGACTAGCACAAGCTTACAAAGTGGTGCATTCGTTAATGCTGATTTCAGGGACAGCAATTCCACTAAGTCCTTGATCTGTTTATTTCAATATGCCACATGTTCATGTTGTTTCCTAGTGATCCGTGCCTCTTTTGGGGATGATCAGTAAGGAGGTTTTATTAATCTTATAGTACTCTATCCATCCATGTTTTTGTTTGCAATTATGGAGCACCCTAGCTTGAGTCAATCGAGCTCTACTTTTGTCATTTTGTGTATCTGGGCAGATTGTCTACTTGTTAGCGATTTTGCCGAGGATGTTGTAGTTGATCCTTGCATGCCATGTTATTGTTCTTGCCATTACTAGCTTGTATAATGTGTATTCTTGATGGGTGTATGCTTAGATTGTCATGACTTGCTCTGTAGTGAGTGCATTGAGCTCGTAAACATGCCTACTTGATATCTGATTTTGCATGTTCCAGTTTTCACTAAGTCTATGATTTGTTATGTTTTTGCCATGTTCACATGCTTGCAAATGTATTTTCTGATCCCTTTTGGCTCAAGGTCACTAAGGGACTTTTGTTAAGATCTTTGAGTAGCTCCATTCCATACTTTACTTTGCCATGTTCAGGCCCTGTAGCATATAGTTTTTATGCTCCAATGTGTGCTACCTGATCTGAAATTCCAGACAAGTGTTAATTTCACTAAGTCTGAGATCTGTTTACCAAATGCATTTTTTCATGCTTGTTTGAACATGTTAATGGATGAATTGGCCGTAGCTCAGTGTTCCTCTTTTGTTAAGCATCATGAATGGATCCCTGCCATGTATTTTGTTGCCATGTTTGGGTGCTGTAGCATGTTCATCTTGTTGCATTTAGATGGCTACTTGCTGTAAATCGCAGAACATTGCCATATTTGAATTGCTTGCCATTTCCAAACCGTGACTCGGATTCCGGCGTTTTTTATATTGTTTTCAAGCGATTTCATCTCACCTTTCCAGTGGCACACTTGGATTTCCATGTTGAGGCCAGGTTCATTCATCTCTTGTAAAATCCTGCATATGCATCCCGCATCGCATCCCGCATAGCATACCATGTTTGCATCATGTTGTTTGAGTTGTGCACATGGTTGATTGCGTTCCTTTTGCTTGTTTGTCTTGTTTGGGTAGAGCCGGGAGACGAGTTCGCTAACGAGGAGCCCGTTGAGTTTGCTTTCGAAGATCCAGTCAACTCTGACAACGTTGCAGGCAAGATGATCATACCCTTGAAATCACTTCTATCTTTGCTTTGCTAGATGCTCGCTCTTTTGCTATCCCTATGCTACGATGCCTACCACTTGCTTATCATGCCTCCCAAATTGCCATGTCAAACCTCTAACCCACCATGTCCTAGCAAACCGTTGATTGGCTATGTTACCGCTTTGCTCAGCCCCTCTTATAGCGTTGCTAGTTGCAGGTGAAGATTGGAGACCGTTCCTTGTTGGAACATTATTCACTTGTTGGGATATCACTATATTATCTTGTTATCTTAATGCATCTATATACTTGGTAAAGGGTGGAAGGCTCGGCCTTTTGCCTGGTGTTTTGTTCCACTCTTGCCGCCCTAGTTTCCATCATATCGGTGTTATGTTCCCGGATTTTGCGTTCCTTACACGGTTGGGTGATAATGGGAACCCCTTGATAGTTCGCCTTGAATAAAACTCTTCCAGCAATGCCCAACCTTGGTTTTACCATTTGCCACCTAGCCTTTTTCCCTTGGGTTTCGCGGACTCAAGGGTCATCTTTATTTTAAACCCCCGGGCCAGTGCTTCTCTAAGTGTTGGTCCAACCTAGAGCATCGTGCCGGGCCGTCCCTTGGCAACTTGAGTTACGTTGGCTTCCGTACGCTTAGTTTATCTGGTGTGCCCTGAGAACGAGATATGTGCAGCTGCTATCGGGATTTGTCGGCACAGCGGGTGGTGTTGCTGGATTGGTTTTAACTTGTCGAAGTGTCTTGTAGAACCGGGATACCGAGTCTGATCGGAATGTCTCGGGAGAAGGTCTATTCCTTCGTTGACCGTGAGAGCTTGTCATGGGCTAAGTTGGGACTCCCCTGCAGGGATTTGAACTTTCGAAAGCCGTGCCCGCGGTTATGGGCAGATGGGAATTTGTTATTGTCCGGTTGTAGATAACTTGAACCTGAACTTAATTAAAATGAATCAACTGTGTGAGTTACCGTGATGGTCTCTTCTCGGCGAAGTCCGGGAAGTGAACACGGTGTTGGAGTAATGCTTGCCGTAGGTTGTTCTCTAGTTGCTCGTTCACGCTTTGCTATCTCTCCTCGCTCTCTTTTGCGAATAGGTTAGCCACCATACATGCTAGTCGCTTGCTGCAGCTCCACATATTTTACCTTGCCTTTCCTATAAGCTTAAATAGTCTTGATCGCGAGGGTGCGAGATTGCTGAGTCCCTGTGGCTCACAGTTTACTTCCAAATCAGATGCAGGGCCAGACGACTCCGTTCCAGATGACGCATTAGAGCTCAAGTGGGAGTTCGACGAGGACTCACGCCATTACTATGTATCGTTCCCTGATGATCAGTAGTGGTGCCCAGTCAGGGTGATCGGGACCGTGTCGCATGTTGGGTTGGTCTTTTATTTTGGCACCGTAGTCGGGCCATGAGTGATTGGTTGATGTAATGCTATTTATGTACCTTGTGTGACGTGGCGAGTGTAAGCCAACTATGTTACTTTTCCCCTTATTATGTATTACATTGGATGTTGTGATGATTGCCTAACTTGCGACATTGCTTTCAATGCGGTTATGCCTCTAAGTCGTGCCTCGACACGTGGGAGATATAGCCGCATCGAGGGCGTTACAAGTTGGTATCAGAGCCTTCCCGACCTTACGAGCCCCATTGCTTGATCGTTTTTAGCGGCCGAGTTGAGTCTAGAAAATTTTTTTGAGTCATTTAGGAATTATATATCAGAGAGTTTAGGAATTCTTTTTACTCCCCAGTCTCCTCATCGCTCTAGTGAGGCATCCTAGCATAGAGTTTTGACTCTTCTCTCCTCAAATTTCACTAAAAAAATTTAGGATCACGCGGGTATCTTGGAATCGTTCCGATGGTTTTGTGACGAGAACATTGTTCTTGGTGCCTCCTGTCTTTAGGGGTTGTGGCAGTGTCCCGGGGAGTTGAGCTCCGAGGTGTTGTCGTCACAATTTTATCGTTGCAGTTCTGGAATACCTGAGTTTAGTACGCCGACATCGAAAATCTCTTTTATGCAGTTCGTTGGTGAGATAACCTCGACGCCACCTAGTACTGGGGCGGGAGTTCGGGAGTATCGCCATAACTGGTATAACGGATGCTTTTCGAAGGTTGAGGTAGATGGTTTCCGAAGTTTTCTCGGTTATGTGTTGAAGGATGGATACAGCTGGATGTAGGATTTGCTAGATTTGGATGAGATATTATGCTTCCCCTGTATCCCCAACACCTGATTGCATAACCGGAAAGGTTTGGGAGTTTCATAGGTGGGAATTCTTGTAGCTCTAGTCCTTCTTCCACGGATATTTGGTTTGAGATTGGGATTTCTTACCGAGTATTCATTCTTGATCCGTACCTTGGTGATTTATTTCTCTACCTAAATTCTAAGTGGCTTCTCAATTTATGGGTATGTGACCATTTCAAGTGGAATGCATTCGTTCATTTTGTTCGGATGTGAAGACTATATGTTGCAATTTCTTTCCGTTGGATTCAGCTTCAATATTTGACTATCAAGGTGCTAAAGGATGTCAACCTCTTCAGGATGGCTCCTCCAACGCGCACGACTCCGAATCCTGATCCGCCACCACCTCCCCCTCCTCCGGAGGCATGGCAAGCTGTGATGGCCGCTACTAATGCAAACACGCAGTTGATCATGCAAATTCGCCAAGAGCGCAATCAAGCGAATCAAGGCAACCAAGGCAACAATCAGAATCACTTTGCTACACTCAACTAGTTCCTTGCTAATGGGCCAAAGACTTTCAGCAATTGTGTTGAGGCAACTGATGCTGACGATTGGCTCGTGGACTTGTGCAAGTATTTCGAGTGCAGTAACGTCAGGCCTGAGGACTTTGTCAAGTTCGCTTCCTTCCAACTCAAAGACCAAGCTGTAGAATGGTTCTAGCAGTACAAGGATTCCAGAGGTGGATGTGCGATTACCTGGGATGAATTCCGTCAAGACTTCAAAGCTCATCATATTCCTCGGAGCGTGGTTGAAAGCAAGCATGAGGAATTCCGCAACCTGAAGCAAGGCTCTTTGTATGTCTATGACTACAACAAGTTGTTTCAGAAGCTCGCCCGCTTTGCTAAGCAGGACGTCCCTGATGAGAAGAGCATGATATACCAGTTCACGGGTGGTCTTAGAGAAGAAATCCAGCTAGCTCTTGTTCTCTTTGAGCCCTTGAGGTATGATGAGTTCTACAACATGGCATTGAAGCAAGAGGCTGCTCAACTGAGGTGTGATGCTTCCAAGAAGTGAGTCCGAGATGCTACTCCGTCTTCCTCTACTTAAGTGGCCAAGCAGCAGAAGTTTTGGCTTCCTCCTCCTCCATTTCGTCAGCCGTATCAGAAGAGCAAAGGTGGCAGTGGATCCTCCCCCCCCCCCAACCCTGGCTTTCAGAACAAGACTTCGTCTCAAGCTCCAAGATCAAGTGCTCCGTACCACCATCCGCTTTCAGAGGTCACGTGCAACAAGTGCCAACAGAAGGGTCACTATGCCAACAAATGCTTCAATCAGAGGCGTCTTCCTCCTCCTCCTCCTGTGAGACCGGCAAGTTCAGCTATGGTCAAGCATAACCCCAAGTCTGCCAAGGTCAACTTGATGAATGCAACTCAGGCAGAGGACTCATCAGATGTCATCATGGGTAACTTTCCAGTTAACTCTATTCCTGCAAAAGTTGTTTTTGACACTGGTGCATCGCATTGTTTCATGTCAAGATCATTTGTTTCCAAGCATGACTTCGTTACGCAAATGTTGGGTAAACCTATGGGAGTGTTTTCTCCGGCTAAGTCTATGAGGGCTACTTCAATAGTCCCGGATGTTTCTATCATGATGGGTGATTTCAAGTTTCTTTCTTCTCCAATGGTCCTTGGTAACTCGGATATTGATCTTATTCTCGGAATGGATTGGCTTTCTAAGCACAAGGCTCAGCTTGATTGTGCTGCCAGACAGATTCAATTGACTCATTCGTCTGAGGATGTAATTGTCTTTGCCGCTAATGAGGACACCATCCGTCTGTTTTCTCTCAATGAGAAGGGTGAACTGGATGCCATCTCTCAAATTCCAGTCGTTTGCGAATATCAAGACGTCTTTCCAGAAGAGCTTCCAGGAATGCCTCCGCACCGGCCAGTTGAATTCGTCATCGATCTTGAGCCTGGCACGGAACCTGTGTGCAAACGTCCTTACAAGCTCGGACCTGAAGAGTTGAAGGAGCTGAAGAAGCAACTCGATATTCAAGAGAGAATGGGTCTCATCCGGCCTAGTTCTTCTCCGTGGGGTTGTGGAGTTCTTTTTGTGAAGAAGAAGGATGGAACGGACCGACTTTGTGTTGATTACCGTCCATTGAACAAGAAGACTATCAAGAAGAAGTACCCACTTCCCAACATCAACGAGATGTTCGAACAACTCAAAGGCGCCCAAGTATTCTCCAAGCTTGATCTTCGTATGGGTTATCATCAGATTCAAATCTGTGAACAAGATATTCCCAAGACGGCCTTCAGGACAAGCTATGGTTCATATGAATACACTGTCATGTCTTTTGGCCTCGTCAATGCTCCTTCGATTTTTCTCGCATGATGAACTTCATCTTCAACCCCTACACAAATGACTTCGTTTTGGTCTATCTCGACGACATTCTAGTCTTTTCGAAGAACAAGGAAGATCATGCCAAGCACTTGCGTTTGGTGTTCGATAAGCTCAGGGAACATCAGTTCTACGCCGAGTTCTCCAAGTGCGAGTTTTGGCTCGATGAGGTTCTTTACCTTGGGAATATCATCTCTTCCAAGGGCATTGCGGTGAATCCTGAGAAGGTGTCTGCAATTCTGAATTGGGAACCACCTCAGAACATGAAGCAACTCCGTAGCTTCCTCGATCTCGCAAGCTATTGTCGAAGGTTCATGGAGAACTTTTCTAAGATTGCAAAGCCCCTTTCAAATCTTCTCTAGAAGCACGTCAAGTACGTTTGGTCTCCGGAGTGTGACATTGCTTTCAACACTTTGAAAGAGAAATTGGTCACTGCTCTAGTTCTGACTCCTCCTGATGAATCCAAACCATACGAGGTCTTTTGCGATGCCTCTCTTCAAGGTCTTGGTGCAGTGTTGATCCAAGAGAAGAAAGTTGTGGCTTATACATCTCACTAGTTGAAGCCCAATGAAAAGAACTACCCCACTCATGACCTCGAGTTGGCGGCAGTTGTGCATGCTCTTTTGACTTGGAGACATCTCTTATTGGGAAGAAAAGTGGACATTTTCACTGACCACAAGAGCCTCAAGTACATCTTCACTCTGCCTAATCTCAACCTCAGGCAAACTCGATGGGTCGAAATGATTCGAGAGTATAATCCGAGTATCGAGTATAATCCAAGCAAGGCCAATGTGATTGCTGATGCATTGAGCAGGAAGGCTTATTGCAACAGTCTGATTCTCAAGCCTTATCAACTCGAGCTTTGTGAAGCTTTCCGCAAACTTAATCTGCAAGTTGTTCCTCAAGGTTTCCTCGCCAACCTTCAAGTCTCTCCTACCTTGGAAGATCAGATTCGCCAAGCTCAACTTCTTGATGCTATGGTGAAGAAGGTGAAGATTGGGATTGCCAAGAGTCAACCCAAGTACAAGTGCTACCGCCTTGATGATAAGGATACTCTCTTCTTTGAGGATCGTATTGTCGTGCCCAAAGGTGACCTTCGTAAAGTGATCATGAACGAGGCTCACAATTTTCTCCTCTCCATCCACCCTGGGAGCACGAAGATGTATCAGGACCTCAAGCAGGATTATTGGTGGACTCGAATGAAGCGCGAGATTGCTCAGTTCGTGAATGAATGTGATGTCTGCAGAAGAGTGAAGGCAGAACACCAAAGGCCAGCTGGTCTCCTCCAACCTCTTGCCATTCCAGAATGGAAGTTTGACCACATTGAGATGGACTTCGTGACTGGGTTTCCAAAGTCCAAACATGGCAATGATGCTATATTCGTTGTTATCGACAAACTCACTAAAGTGGCTAACTTTCTGCCTATCAAAGAGTATATCACTGCAACTCAATTGGCGGAGCTCTATACCTCTCGAATTGTCTCGCTGCACGGTATTCCACAGGTGATCTCTTTAGGCCGTGGCAGCATCTTTACCTCAAAGTTTTGGGATTCTTTTCAGAAGGCCATGTGCACCAACATCCGCTTTAGCACAGCTTTCCACCCTCAGACTAGCGGTCAAGTCAAGCGTGTCAACTAGATTCTCGAAGATATGCTCAGGGCTTGTGTGATCTCCTTCGGCATGAAGTGGGAGGATTGTCTTCCATATGCTGAATTCTCCTACAACAACAGTTTTCAAGCAAGTTCGGGCAAGGCCCCATTCGAAATTCTGTATGGCAGGAAGTGCCGTACCCCTCTCAACTGGTCTAAAACTGGTGAACGTCAGCTTTTGGGAAATGACTTAATCACAGAGGCAGAAGAGATGTGTAGAGTCATTCGTGATAACCTCAAAGCAGCCCAATCGCGCCAGAAGAGCTACTATCATAGTAAGCACTGTGATTTGGCTTTCGAGATCGGAGATCATGTGTACCTCCGCGTATCTCCAATGAAAGGTACTCGTCGCTTCGGTATCAAAGGGAAGCTTGCCCCTAGATACGTGGGACCTTTCAAGATTGTCAGCAAGAGAGGCGATCTCGCCTATCAACTTGAGCTTCCTTCAAACTTTGCAAATGTGCATGACGAGTTCCATGTCTCTCAGCTCGGAAAGTGCTTCAAGACTCCTGACCGCACCGTCAACTTCGAAGACATTGAGCTCCAAGAAGATCTCTCTTATCATGAGCACCCCGTTACTATTCTTGAAGAGACCGAACACAAGACTTGCAACAAGTCGATCAAATTCCTCAAAGTCAAGTGGTCACACCATTCTCACCGTGAAGCTACCTGGGAACGCGAGGATCACCTCCGTTCTGAATACCCGGCGTTCTTTCAGTCCTAGATCTCGGGACGAGATCCTTTCATAGTGGTGGAGTGTTCTAACACCCCGGATATGATTTACCTAATATGTAATCCAACTCTTGCCGTTTCCGGAGCTAAGTTATTTTATTTTCTCGGGTTCGGGTCTTTGTCTCCGTGTGTTGTTGTTGTTGTTGTTTTTTTTGTTGTCATGCATCTCATATCATGTCATCATGTGCATTGCATTTGTATACGTGTTCATCTCATGCAGTCGAGCATTTTCCCCGTTGTCCGTTTTGCATTCCGGCGCTCCGTTCTCCTCTGGTGGTCATTTCTACCTTTCTTTCGTGTGTGGGGATTAAACATTTCTGGATTGGACCGAGACTTGCCAAGCGGCCTTGGTTTACTACCGGTAGACCGCCTGTCAAATTTCATACCATTTGGACTTCGTTTGATGCTCCAACGGTTAACCGAGGGACCGAGAAGGCCTCGTGTGTGTTGCAGCCCAACACCCCTCCAATTTGGCCCAAAACCCACCAAAACCCTCTCCATCATCTAGAGCGTTCGATTACGATTGCGTGGCTGAAAACCGCACCTCATTTGGACACTCCTAGCTCCCTCTATGCCTATATAAAGACCACCCTCTCGAAATTCCGGATCTTCCCCCGTCCAAACCCTAAAAAAATCGTCTCCGCCGCCACCGGACGCATCCGTCGCCGCGCCCAACCAACCAGCCGCCGCCATGTGGCCTGGGCGAGCCCCACATCACCGCCGCCGCCCGAGGCCCGCTAGGCCCGCTCGGGGCCCCCCGAGGCCCACGTCGCCCCGCCGCCTCCACCTCGCGGTGCGCCGCCTCTTCCCCGAGGCCGGCCACCTCGCCGGCCGCTCCTCCGCCGCACCCCCCGTACCCCGGCGAGGCTCGGCGCCGCGCTCCGGCAGGACCCCGCCGCCAAGCTCGCCGCCACCCGGCCGCCGAGCGCCGCCCACCGTCGTCCGCCGCCCCCTCGTCGTCCGCGCCGCCCCAAGACCGGCAAGTCCGGCCGGCGTGCCTCCTTCGAGCTCCGGCGTCCTCCAACTCCCCTCCAGCGAACCTTGTTTTGCGTGCTCCGGCGAGATCCGATCCAGATCTGAAAAACCCTAGGGGTTGACCTTTTTTCACTAAGTTCCCAGATTATTTTGCATATTTTGACCTGTGATAACTCCGCACCCGTAGCTCCGTTTTGGGCATATAGCATATCAAAATGTTCGCCTCAGAGAGTACATCATTTCATCTCATTGCATGATTTTCATTTGAGTTCATCTTGATGCCCGAAATGTTGTTGGAAGAGTGCTATTTGAGATAATTGTCAGATCTGCTGCTCCAAATAGATATTTGTCATTTTTGCCATGATTATTGTGTGCATGATCTGCCCATGAGCTCTACATATGTTTTGTTATATGTTCTGTCATCTTTCCAGTGGTGCCATCCATGTATTTTTGTGATGTGTGTGGTGACTAGCACAAGCTTGCAAAGTGGTGCATTCGTTAATGCTGATTTCAGGGACAGCAATTCCACTAAGTGCTTGATCTGTTTATTTCAATATGCCACATGTTCATGTTGTTTCCTAGTGATCCGTGCCTCTTTTGGGGATGATCAGTAAGGAGGTTTTGTTAATCTTGTAGTGCTCTATCCATCCATGTCTTTGTTTGCAATTATGGAGCACCCTAGCTTGAGTCAATCGAGCTCTACTTTCGTCATTTCGTGAATCTTGGCAGATTGTCTACTGGTTAGCGATTTTGCCGAGGATGTTGTAGTTGATCCGTGCATGCCATGTTATTGTTCTTGCCATTACTAGCTTGTATAATGTGTATTCTTGATGGGTGTATGCTTAGATTGTCATGACTTGCTCTGTAGTGAGTGCATCAAGCTCGTAAACATGCCTACTTGATATCTGATTTTGCATGTTCCAGTTTTCACTAAGTCTATGATTTGTTATGTTTTTGCCATGTTCACATGCTTGCAAATGTATTTTCTGATCCCTTTTGGCTCAAGGTCACTAAGGGACTTTTGTTAAGCTCTTTGAGTAGCTCCATGCCATGCTTTACTTTGCCATATTCAGGCCCTGTACATATAGTTTTCATGCTCCAAAGTGTGCTACCTGATCTGAAATTCCAGACAAGTGTTAATTCATCCTTTGAATTGCTTGCCGGTCGCAGAACGTTGCCATATTTGAATTGCTTGCCATTTCCAAACCGTGACTCCGATTCCGGCGTTCTTTATATCGTTTGCAAGCGATTTCATCTCACGTTTCCTGTGGCACACTTGGATTTCCAAGTTGAGACGAGGTTCATTCATCTCTTGTCAAATCTTGCATATGCATCCCGCATAGCATACCATGTTTGCATCATGTTGTTTGAGTTGTGCACATGGTTGATTGCGTTCCTTTTGCTTGTTTGTCTTTTTTGGGTAGAGCCGGGAGACGAGTTCGCTAACGAGGAGCCCGTTGTGTTTGCTTTAGGAGATCCAGTCAACTCTGACAATGTTGCAGGCAAGATGATCATACCCTTGAAATCACTTCTATCTTTGCTTTGCTAGATGCTCGCTCTTTTGCTATGCCTATGCTACGATGCCTACCACTTGCTTATCATGCCTCCCAAATTGCCATGTCAAACCTCTAACCCACCATGTCCTAGCAAACCGTTGATTGGCTATGTTACCGCTTTGCTCAGCCCCTCTTATAGCGTTGCTAGTTGCAGGTGAAGATTGGAGACCGTTCCTTGTTGGAACATTATTCACTTGTTGGGATATCACTATATTATCGTGTTATCTTAATGCATCTATATACTTGGTAAAGGGTGGAAGGCTTGGCCTTTTGCCTGGTGTTTTGTTCCACTCTTGCCGCCCTAGTTTCCGTCATATTGGTGTTATGTTCCCGGATTTTGCGTTCCTTACGTGGTTGGGTGATAATGGGAACCCCTTGATAGTTTGCCTTGAATAAAACTCTTCCAGCAATGCCCAACCTTGGTTTTACCATTTGCCACCTAGCCTTTTTCCCTTGGGTTTCGCGGACTCAAGGATCATCTTTATTTTAAACCCCCGGGCCAGTGCTTCTCTAAGTGTTGGTCCAACCTAGAGCACCGTGCGGGGCCGTCCCTTGGCAACTTGAGTTACGTTGGCTTCCGTACACTTAGCTTATCCGGTGTACCCTGAGAACGAGATATGTGCAGCTCCTATCGGGATTTGTCGGCACATCGGGTGGTGTTGCTGGATTGGTTTTAACTTGTCGAAGTGTCTTGTAGAACCGGGATACCGAGTCTAATCGGAATGTCTCAGGAGAAGGTCTATTCCTTCGTTGACCGTGAGAGCTTGTCATGGGCTAAGTTGGGACTCTCCTGCAGGGATTTGAACTTTCTAAAGCCGTGCCCGTGGTTATGGGCAGATGGGAATTTGTTAATGTCCAGTTGTAGATAACTTGAACCTGAACTTAATTAAAATGAATCAACTGTGTGAGTTACCGTGATGGTCTCTTCTCGGCGAAGTCCGGGAAGTGAACATGGTGTTGGAGTAATGCTTGCCGCAGGTTGTTCTCTAGTTGCTCATTCGCGCTTTCCTATCTCTTCTCGCTCTCTTTTGCGAATAGGTTAGCCACCATACATGCTAGTTGCTTGCTGTAGCTCCACATATTTTACCTTGCCTTTCCTATAAGCTTAAATAGTCTTGATCGCGAGGGTGCGAGATTGCTGAGTCCCTGTGGCTCACAGTTTACTTCCAAATCAGATGCAGGGCCAGACGACTCTGTTCCAGATGACGCGTTAGAGCTCAAGTGGGAGTTCGACGAGGACTCACGCCGTTACTATGTATCTTTCCCTGATGATCAGTAGTGGTGCCCAGTCGGGGTGATCGGGACCGTGTCGCATGTTGGGTTGGTCTTTTATTTTGGCACCGTAGTCGGGCCATGAGTGATTGGTTGATGTAATGCTATTTATGTACCTTGTGTGACATGGCGAGTGTAAGCCAACTATGTTACTTTTCCCCTTATTATGTATTACATTGGATGTTGTGATGATTGCCTAACTTGCGACATTGCTTTCAATGCGGTTATGCCTCTAAGTCGTGCCTCGACACATGGGAGATATAGCCGCATCGAGGGCGTTACAGAGGGTCCCTTGATAATTGACGACGTTCTCACCGGAGGAGCGTACCGTCTTGCGATGCATCAGACAATCGCCTCGAGCCGAACCCCTGGAACTCAGCCAGACTCCGAAGATTCTATGCCTAGCGCCAAACCTCATGTTCGTCTCCTCCTCCCCTGTAGCTTCCATTACTTGTTCTCTATTTTTCAATTACTTCCTTCTCTCTTGCTTTAAAGCTTCGGTACGGCTAGACTGCACAACATGAACACATACATCTTTAAATATGTATGTTACTTGTACCTAGGGGCTTCTCGGACAGAAGTTCTTGTCATTCCTTGAGCATTAAGCTCCTCACATATGAGTTTTTCCATATGTACCTTTTCTTCGCCACTATATGCATCGATATGACTTAAGTTTTGGCCAAGCTGGGTTGCCTGGCTCCTGTGCTTATGCCCTACGTTCCCGTTAGTTCGGCTAGGGCATAAAGGGAGCACCTCTGTGATTGTTACTGACGGGTCATCCGGATGTGTACCTCAGACTGGGTGAAGCCGAAAGGTAGCGTTCTTAAGGGAATATTTGGTCGGTGAATTAAAGATGTTTTCTAAACTCACCCCATTTTGCACCCCGAGAAGTCATACAAACTATGGTGCTCGTATCACAATTCGGACATGTACATTAAATGCATGCACACCCAGAGAAAGGAACCCCTAACGGAACTATTCTCTCTGGAAGATGTTTCTTATGATATCAATGTAATATAACATAGCTAGCCGGATACAACTTGTGTGTTCAAGCAACTATGACACCTACGCCTAGTTTTCCAGGCATACCCTGGACTATTCGACTGCGACGGTATTCGAAAACACTCTGCACCTTCGGGTCCTGAGGTGGAAGCGAAAAGGTCCGCCATGACAAATGATATACAATTCAGCTAGACGAGGAAAGTACACAGTCACTTGGACTCGAACACCTCTTCCTCTACACCTTCCAACAGGCAGTCTAACTTACAATCCTATTGAGAATATTTAGCGGCCACCTCTACTTGGTCATATACTATACTAACGGGAATTTCTTCCCCATTAGGACCTACCGGCCCGACACGAGCCATGTGATTAGGATCCATCTTGGTATAGCGTATCTTCACCATGGCCCAGGCCTCTCGCGCACCCTCTCGGCAGGCAGATATCTTCCACAGCCGGATACACCACCACGCTCCCTTGAACAGCTCTACCAGCTTCTCCATGCTTCCTAGAGGGGAGTCGGATGGCCATAAAGCCTTGGCTACACTCCGCATAGCCTGCCGAGCTTGCTCGTGCAACTACTACAGCTCTTACAGTAGATCATTCGATGATCCGGACACTTCCTCTTCGGGGCGGTTCGTCAACACACCTGCAATTACAGCTATATCAACTACCGCTACCTCCAAACTGTTATATGATAAAAGCAGCCACATACTGAATATGCCGCCTCGGAGCTTCTTGTTCTCCTTCACAGAGTTGGCTAGCTGCACTCGGACATCTTCCAGTTCTTCGCCTAGGTTGATGTTCGAATCCTGGAGTTTCTTTTTCTCTTCAACAACCTTTGTCAATACACGCTCGCCCGCTGCCAGTAGCTTTTTGGCTCCGTGTTCTTCGCTTCGAGCGGCGTCCAACTGCTCTCGTACTTGGTCTAAACGACCCAACACAAAGATTAGAAACCAGATTCACGCTATCGGTGTAGCCTTATTAATTTTTGATAGAGGAAAATATTACCTGGAGATGCCTTGTATTTCTCCAGTTCGACGTTAGCAGCAAGCAGCTGCCGCTGACACTTTTGTAGTTCCTGAGCCAGCTGGGTATTCTTCTCTGTAAGCACATGGTTGTACATTGATCCTTAAATCAGTTGTTTCAACTCCTTTAAGTCTCGGGGTCTACTGGCATATGGTTATCATAGTCAGACAAAGCGAATTTACCTGCAAATATTTCAAATGTTGCTTTGTGGCCTTGCTAATACCATCTCGAGCAGCCCGGATGTATGCATCGGCTACGTTGAAGGCGTTAAACGACTCTTCTGAAAAGCCAGGATCTTGCAAAATGGCCCGGCGGCGCCGATGATCCATAGCACTCTCCACTTCCGAGTTGGTGACGGATACATCGTCCGAGTCTCGGCTGGAGGACAGTCCGGCGTCGCCCCTGCATCAGCCCCCGTATTCACGGCAGGATTTGAATCCTGGTTGTGGGAAGTACGGCCGCTCAAACCCCCGGATATAGTCCGGCGCGCCTTCCTCCTAGCAAATGGAAAACGGGAAGGTCACGGTTGGACGTGACTGCTTAGGGGCAGGTTGGCGAATTCATACCTCTTCGATAAAGGCACGAACGTATCTTTGTTTGCTTTCCTCTTGGAAGGCTTGTCTGGCGCGGGAGCCGGTCTCTTCGAAATCGCCGAACATCTCCCCTGTGAAGCATGCTACAGTGCGATGGGTGAGGTGGAATAAGAGCACTCTTTTAGAGAAGGTGTTTCTTAATTATTTACATGAGAAGCAGGAAGAAGGCTAGGATAGTCGGCGGTGATGGCCACTTTTGTGCCGTCATAGCTTGTCTGGTAGAACACTCCCCTCGCGAGCACCATGAATATATCCGGATCCTCTTCAAACCCAGGATCTAGTTCCCAGTTGTGGATCTCTGGCTGTGGGGCAGGACTATCAAGTCCTTCGGTGACCTTCCGTCAATGCTGCCATAACAAACAAACTTGAAATTTATTGAAAGTAATCGGGAAGGGGAATGAGTGGAATCGAAGGGTCGAAGCTTACCCAATTGGGAGGATTATACATAGAATATCCATCCCTGTGCTTAATGCGAAGAAACTCCTCTTCCTCCCCTTTAAAAAGGTTGGCCAATATTTTGGCCAGAGCGGCAGGGGTATCCGGACCCTTCCGACTATAACTGGAGGCGTCATCCTCTCCATTATAGTGCCACATGGGCAGCCCTCTGTATTGTAGCAGCTGAACTGTTGGAAATATGCCCTAGAGGCAATAATAAATTGATTATTATTATATTTCCTTGTTCATGATAATCGTTTATTATCCATGCTAGAATTGTATTGATAGGAAACTCAGATACATGTGTGGATACATAGACAACACCATGTCCCTAGTAAGCCTCTAGTTGACTAGCTCGTTGATCAATAGATGGTTACGGTTTCCTGACCATGGACATTGGATGTCGTTGATAACGGGATCACATCATTAGGAGAATGATGTGATGAACAAGACCCAATCCTAAGCATAGCACTAGATCGTGTAGTTCGTATGCTAAAGCTTTTCTAATGTCAAGTATCATTTCCTTAGACCATGAGATTGCGCAACTCCCAGATACCGTAGGAGTGCTTTGGGTGTGCCAAACATCACAACGTAACTGGGTGGCTATAAAGGTACACTACAGGTATCTCCGAAAGTGTCTGTTGGGTTGGCACGAATCGAGACTGGGATTTGTCACTCCGTGTGACAGAGAGGTATCTCTGGGCCCACTCGGTAGGACATCATCATAATGTGCACAATGTGATCAAGGAGTTGATCACGGGATGATGTGTTACGGAACAAGTAAAGAGACTTGCCGGTAACGAGATTGAACAAGGTATCGGGATACCGACGATCGAATCTCGGGCAAGTATCGTACCGCTAGACAAAGGGAATTGTATACGGGATTGATTAAGTCCTTGACATCGTGGTTCATCCGATGAGATCATCGTGGAACATGTGGGAGCCAACATGGGTATCCAGATCCCGCTGTTGGTTATTGACCGGAGAACGTCTCGGTCATGTCTGCATGTCTCCCAAACACGTAGGGTCTACACACTTAAGGTTCGATGACGCTAGGGTTATAAAGGAAGTTTGTATGTGGTTACCGAATGTTGTTCGGAGTCCCGGATGAGATCCCGGATGTCACGAGGAGTTCCGGAATGGTCTGGAGGTAAAGATTTATATATGGGAAGTCCTGTTTTGGTCACTTGAAAGGTTTTGGGGTTTATCGGTAATGTACCAGGACCACCGAATGGGTCCGGGGGTCCAACAAGGGGGGCCATGGGCCCCAGAGGCATACATGGGCCAAGTGTGAGAAGGCACCAGCCCCTAGGTGGGCTGGGGCGCCTCCCACTAAGGCCCATGCGCCTAGAAGGGGAGAGGGGGCAAACCCTAAGGGCAGATGGGCCCTAAGGCCCATACTCCCTGCGCCTCCCTCTCCTCCCCCTTGTGGCCGCCACCCATAGATGGGTTTGGGGCTGCCGCCCCTCTTGGGGTGGGAACCCTAGAGGGGGCGCACCCTCCTCCCCTTCCCCTATATATATGAGGCCAAGGGGCTGCCCAATACACGCGATCTGACCTTTGCCTTTGGTGCAGCCCTCCCCTCTCCCAAGTCCTTCTCCTCTCCCGTGGTGCTTGGCGAAACCCTGCAGGATTGCCACGCTCCTCCACCACCACCACGCCGTTGTGCTGCTGCTGGATGGAGTCTCCATCAACCTCTCCTCCCCCCTTGCTGGATCAAGAAGGAGGAGACGTCGCTGCCCCGTACGTGTGTTGAACGCGGAGGTGCCGTGCGTTCGGCACTTGGTCATCGGTGATTTGGATCACGACGAGTACGAATCCATCAACCCCGTTCACTTGAACGCTTCCACTTAGCGATCTACAAGGGTATGTAGATGCACTCTCCTTCCCCTCATTGCTGGTCTCTCCATAGATTGATCTTGGTGATGCGTAGAAAATTTTGAATTTCTGCTACGTTCCCCAACATGAACCCCACGCACTATGGAGATCGCCATTACCTCAATTATTGTAAGTCCGGACTGAGCGAGCATCTTTATCTTGCTCATAAGCTAGCAAACTTCTGCGCTGTCCTCCTCTTCAAGACTCTGAGGACGCCAATTGTGGCGTTTCTTCAGCGGAACGCTTGCAAATTCAGGAAGACCCTTTCGAACTGGGTCGGGAAGCGCGACGTCCTCAATATAGAACCATTCGGAAGGCCATTCTTCGAATGCCTTCCTTGGTGTGCTGGAAAGATATCTGGTATCAGCGATGCGCCATATTTCGGCTCCGTCCACTTCAAAAATTGACCCCTCGTGATTACGCGGGACAAGATAGAACAACTTCCTCCATAGCTCGAAATGAGCCTTGATACCCAGGAATAATTCACATAAAGCAACGTAACCCGTAATGTGCAGAACGGAGACATGGGTGAAGTTGTGCAACTGGAGGCCATAGTATTCCAGAAGCCCTCAGAGGAACGAATGAATGGGAAATCCAACACCCCTTAGCAGGTAGGGGACGAAACATACTCGTTCTCCCCCAGATGGATTGGGGAAGTCCTCTGCCTGAATCCCACCGTTGAAGGAATCTAGCCCCGCTCGAACAGGAACTAGATCGGCGGGGGGAAGAAGTCCATGCGTCCGCAGCTCCGTCAATTGACTGTGGGACACTGAACACCTCTCCCACTGGCCTTTCTCTAGGCCGGAGTGGGTGGAGGAGCTGGGGACGCTAGCCATGCTGGAATGGTTTCTCCCAAGCAATTTCCGGGGATTTCCTCTGGATGGTGCCGAATGGATCTAAGATCCGATCTCTTTAATAGGCGCTCTCCCTTGCATGGGCGGGGTGTTATCTGCAAAAATACCCTGACCTTACGCCTTTGCTTGACACGTGGGAGGCGAAGTTATTTAACGCGCAGAAGCCGAGGGGAGCGACATGGAACCAATGGCCGAATACATCACTTGGAGATCATTAAAGGAGGAACCCTCCTTGCAATGTCAAAGACAATTTGTGTGCCGAACACCTCGCTATTGAAGACTGGTTCGGGGGCTACTGAGGGAGTCCTGGACTAAGGGGTCCTCGGGCGTCCGGCCTGTTATCGATTGGGCCGGATTGATGGCTGTGAAGACATGAAGGCCGAAGACTGTACCTGAGTCCGGATTGGACTCTCCTTGGCGTGGAAGGCAAGCTTGGTGACCGACTATGAAGATTCCTTCTTATGTAACCGACTTTATGTAAGCCCTAGATCCCCCCGGTATCTACATAAGCCGGAGGGGTTAGTCCGGAAAGGATATACTCATTACCATAGTCATACAGGCTAGGCTTCTAGGGTTTAGCCATTACGATCTCGTGGTAGATCAACTCTTGTAACACCCATATTCATCAATATCAATCAAGCAAGATGTAGGGTATTACCTCTATAGAGAGGGCCCGAACCTGGGTAAACATTGTGTCCCTTGTCTCCTCTTACCATCGACCCTAGACGCACAGTTCGGAACCCCCTACCCGAGATCCGCCAATTTTGACACCGACAGCGGGGCGTTCGGGCGAGGCGGCGGGGGCGATGATGAGCATGAGACGAATGGGGAGCGGTAGGGGAGTGAGTGGACGAGGGGGAGGACCGAGGTGGCGGGGAGGGGATCCTTATCCCCTCGCGCGACGCCGGCGAGGCGGTCGGGCGGAGCCCGCGCCCTATAGCGGTCGGGACAAGGGAACATGAAGGAAGTGGGCGACCTGGCGGGGGAAGTGGGCTAGCTGGGCCGGCTGAAGCCAAGGCCCAGAGGGGGTGCAGGGGCTTTTCCTCTTTTTGCAATTTCTTATGCTTTTACCTTTTATAGCTTCTGTCTTCTCTTCCTTTTTCTTTCATTTTTTTGTTTTATAAATTACAAGAATTGCACCTAAATTAGTAATAATAAATATTCCACTGCCACAATAATATTGGTAGTTAATTAAAGTAGTTTACAACAATTTAATTAATTAAAGGGGCATTTAAACAATTGTTTTAGCTATTGTTTATTTATTCTTTAGCATTTAGTTACCTTATAAAAGTGTGGTTCCAACACCAACATTTCCTATGGATTATTTGGTACCTCTAGAACACTTTAGTTTTGACTTTCGAAAACTTTTATTGGTTAACTTTATTTTAAATTCGAATTTTGAACAGGGTTCCGAACCGACGCGAGTTATCAATAGTAACTGAGGTGACGTGGCATCATTAGAAGAGGTCCACTGTAACTTAATTATCCGGGCATCACAATTCTCCTCCACTACAAGAAATCTCGTACTGAGATTTAAGAGGGGAGTAAGGGGGAAGAATAGGTTACGAAATTCTAACGATTCTTTTTGGTCTTGGTTGCTCTTCTCGAAGAGGTCGATCCATTACATTGATGTCTTCATTTCTCTACTTCAGGTCATCATGGTGAAGTAGGCATCCTTTCTTCGGGATCTTCATCGTACTTATGAAAAGGATAAGGGGTAACTTCAAAAGGACAGACCTCCACAAGGTTGCTTATCTGGTAGATAATATCGGGGAAGGTGGCGAAAAGGAACTCTAGAATTGAAACTTAACAAATTATCGAGAGCAATGTAATGAGGTATCATGGGAAGTTTCGAGCGGGCAGGCAACCATTCGATGCCTGAAACAGAGCATGAAAGGGGTTCAAAGCAACGGGAATAATTATTGTGTCCGAAGCCAGAATGGATGATCTCTCGGAAGGTGGCCCGTGAATTACATATGAGGCCACATGCGAGGAAGAACCTTGAGAACAGGGGGTGTATAGGAGAGTCAGGTTTTGATCCCGCGGAACTGTGGGTTATGGGCCCACCATGTGGGTTAAAAGCAGGAAGGGCGGTGACGTCCTATATGATTCTTTAAGCAGGGCATGTCAGAGGATAGCCTGTCAATTATGTCGGCAACAACATCGATACCAAGGGAGAGGGACGAAGAGAACCATTCTCTTGATCATTGAACGAGGCGGCCAATAGGCAAAGTTCTCGTCCATCGGTGGTTATCGAGATGTCATCAACAATAGTAACAGGTTCTTACCGGCACGATTGTACACCTAGGTGTTTACATAAGCAGAAGAATATTACTACTTAGATCATATAGATCACCAGAAAGGTTAAACAAAACAATGGAAAGGAAAAGGTGATCATCAGATTAAATAGAACAATGGAAAAGAAAATGTGTTAAAACACATATTTCGGGGGTATATCCTTCCCAAGGATAAGCAGAGCATGATATCCATGACATGACAAAAAGTAGAAAATCACCTAGGGAAAAAGGGTGAGGAAACTCATGATGTTGCCCATACAACGGTGTTTGGATAATTGATCAAGAAACATCTAGCATTATGCTTCAAATGTTCTTATTGAAAATCGAAGTACCACAGACATGCTTCGAGATAGCATTGACATGGTCTTCAAGAAAAGGTCACACTTTGGATACACAAAGGATCCATAGGGATCAACTTATAGAATAAGTATTACAATTCCCTCATGGAAGAATAAGTAACCTTGCTTAAAAGGAAACTATTACAATAGGTCCTCCGGCCAGGTGTGCTAGGCATGACATCACCTTACCGAGTCATATATAGACCAATGTTATAACTCTTGGAAATATGTTCCAACCATCATATCTGCCCGAGATTCAGATCTGATTGGTGTCTGGATACCTTAGACTCAGGATGCTTGAGAAGAAAAAGGTGCAACACAACATGACAGGATGGCATTCTAAGATTCTCGGGAAATGAACTATGGAAGCAAGTTCCGAAACAAGTGTTCATCAATAAACCAAGGAGAGGATGAAGAGGTGGTTGATGGACTCAACGACAAATCATCAAGATTTGCAAAAAGATGGATTTCCACAATTATGTGAACAAGGAAATAACATTTGTCAGATCAAATGATATAATGATACAGGCTCGAGGAAAACATCCACAATTAAACATTCGTTGAAAGGTGCACCCGAAATATGGGCTTAGGTAACATGATCGGTGTTATAACGGTGATTCGATAACCAATACACAAAGAAGGTAACCATCATTCATTAACTTACAAGCAATAGGATTGCTAGAAGTTTTGAATTTTACACACCATAGTCCATTTGTTGGTATTCCGGTTAGAAATAACACGGGGACCAAGAAATGAATGTAGATGGAAAGAGGTATCACTTCCATCAAGAATTCTTAAGAGGTGGAGCAATTTTCACAACACCCTTGGCATAAAAGACAGTAATACTTCAAGGTAGAACATAATACAAGCTGGATAGCAAGTCGCATCCGTAACATGACCAAGTTTGTGATGAAAGGAAGGTAAGGATGTTATCGATGGTAACCCAAATTACCAAGAGATGAGGATGGCACTTAACATTGAGAATTTGATTGATATCCTGGAGGAGCTCAAAATGTTGATGCCGATCACGACACAATTGTCGAGAGATTTCATGAAGGTGTAATCGATCGGCGATGACATCAAGTCAAAGGAATGATGAAGCGAAAGGTTATTGGAACCAAGGATAGGACACATACTCGAATCAAACTTGTTGTTCAAGGCGAAGTGATATGACGAGGAAGATCGGCATAGGGTTAGCTCATCGTCGAAAATTGTGCTTCGTGAAGGACCAGGGAGCACAGTTCAAAATTAGTACAATAATGAATCAGGCTAGGAATGAAGTGATCGGGTACAAACTCATGAGCAAAGAAGATTGCTAAGAATGGTTGAATCATAGAACAGACATGATTCAGTTATCAGTGTACTCGAGCGACTAACCACTCAGAACCTAGGAAAGATTTGGAATCGATGAGAATGTAGTACTTGATGAAGAACTCATAAGAAGTTATGCGGTTCCGTGATAATCTCGAGATACCAGGGGGTAATACTCGACGACAGATCAAAGTAGAGGTTGGACTGGGTTATTGCTCTGTAGAAGACAAGTGCTTAAACTTGCATAGGAAATGGTTTTTAAAGGAGAACATGGTCGAAACCACGATTGCAAAAGGCCAGATCCCAGATATAAGATGAACTTATACCAAGGGAATAATTAATTTTAAAAGAAGCTTCGATGAGAAGATCTACATCGTGTCCATGGGCATGAACACAAAGTTCAAGGTCGACTCCCACTTTAGCAATGCATAACCTTTCATTCACTTCTTGTTTTCGAAGAAGTTGCAGTGTTGAAATTTTATTTGCCAAAACACCAGAAGAGTATGACTCGTGAAAAACTTTCAGGTTCACACAGATTAAGGAAGGCATAGGTTCAACCCATCGGGGCATCCTAGAAACATATACCACAAGCTTCGAGAGTAATTATCACTTAGCTCAAAAGTAGAGCATGGTTGTGAAAGTAGAGGATACTATTTCACAAAGGCATCATGTATCCTAGGAAAGGCTCACAAGGTTATTGAATACGAAGGATATTGTCGGATAAAATCCAACAAAGGATCAGGTGGTCCACAAAGGGTCTAATGTGAGTATCGACACACAACCAGAGGAAGAATCAATGCAAAGACATTGGATTATAGAAACAACTGAATAACTTAGAGCTCAATTGCAAAGGAATTATGATTTACAAAGCGAAGGATCAGAAGCAGACGCTCTAATCAAGGACGGATAAGTTCAATAGACTTAGGGGCACAATCAACGGCAATTTGATTGGCGAGAACCAGCTCATGTTTAAAATGACGTCTGATCCGGAAGGATATAACCAGAGGATTGCGAGCATCCGCAACATATTGAATCGACGAACTCAAGATCATAGTGACAAAGGATGTCTAATAAGATTACTAGACTTATGGGATTAACCATAATGTAAGAAAGCAAGAATTTCAAGAGCAATAGGCTGCTGAGGATTTTCAGAAGATCGAATGGTATTTCGAAGATTGATGACTGATACGTCTCCAACGTATCTACTTTTCCGAACACTTTTACCCTTGTTTTGGACTCTAACTTGCATGATTTGAATGGACTAACCTGGAATGACGCTCTTTTTAGCATAACTGCCATGGTGTTATTTTTGTGCAGAAATAAAAGTTCTCGGAATGACCTGAAAATCCAAGGCGATGCGTTTTGGAATTAATGAAAAATACTGGCGAAAGAATTAACATCAGGGGGCCCACACCCTGTCCATGAGGGTGCAGGGCGCCCCCCTTGGGGCACGCCCCCTGCCTCGTGGCCCCCCTGAGGCTCCACCGACCTCAACCCCAACTCCATATTCACTTCCAGGTAGAAAAAAAATCAAAGAGAAGGATTCATCGCATTTTACGATATGGAGCTGCCGCCAAGACCTAATCTCTCTCGGGAGGGCTGATCTGGAGTCCGTTCGGGGCTCCGGAGAGGGGAATCTGTCGCCATCGTCATCATCAACCTTCCTCCATCACCAATTTCATGATGCTCACCGCCGTGCGTGAGTAATTCTATCGTAGGCTTGCTGGACGGTGATGGGTTGGATGAGATTTACCATGTAATCGAGTTAGTTTTCTTAGGGTTTGATCCCTAGTATCCATTATTTTCTAAGATTGATGTTGCTATGACTTTGCTATGCTTAATGCTTGTCACTAGGGCCCGAGTGCCATGATTTCAGATATGAAACTATTATGTTTTCATGAATATATGTGAGTTCTTGATCCTATCTTGCAAGTCAATAGTCACCTACTATGTGTTATGATCCGGTAACCCCGAAGTGACAATAATCGGGACCACTCCTGATGATGACCATAGTTTGAGGAGTTCATGTATTCACTAAGTGTTAATGCTTTGGTACGGTACTCTATTAAAAGGAGGCCTTAATATCCCTTAGTTTCCAATAGGACCCTGCTGCCACGGGAGGGTAGGACAAAATATGTCATGCAAGTTCTTTTCCATAAGCACGTATGACTATATTCGGAATACATGCCTACATTACATTGATGAACTGGAGCTAGTTCTGTGTCACCCTATGTTATAACTATTGCATGAGGAATCGCATTCGACATAATTATCCATCGTTGATCCATTGCCTACGAGCCTTTCACATATTGATCTTTGCTTAGTTATTTTTCCGTTGCCACTATTACAATCACTACAAAAACTACTATTGTTACTTTTGCCACCGTTACCGCTACTTCCATATTACTTTGCTACTAAATACTTTGCTGCAGATATTAAGTATTTTAGGTGCGGTTGAATTGACAACACAACTGCTAATACTTGAGAATATTCTTTGGCTCCCCTTGTGTTGAATCAATAAATTTGGGTTGAATACTCTACCCTCGAAAACTGTTGCGATCTCCTATACTTGTGGGTTATCAAGACTATTTTCTAACGCCATTGCCGGGGAGCATAGCTCTATTCTTTGAGTCACTTGGGATTTATATCTATTGATCACTATGAGGAACTTGAAAGATGACAGCACCAAGATTTTTCCCTCAAATACGAGGGGAGGTAAGGAGCTGCCATCTAGCTCTGCACTTGATTCACCTTCTGTTTTGAGTAAACTTGCGACACCTACACCTGCTATTGATTCTGATATGTCGCATGTTATTGATGATGCCACTTATGCTATGCATGATGCTTGTGATGAAACTACTTCTATGCTTGATAATACTGCGCCATTAGGTGAATTTCTTGATGAACAACTTGCTAGGGTTAGAGAGAATGAAATTATTGAAACTAATTATACAGATGAAAGTGACGATGAAGATTCACCCCCTAGATATGAATTGCATGATGTGCCCGAGGGTTATGTTATGGATGAAGAAACTGCTAGAGACCTTTTTGCTTGCAAAGATAGATATGATATTAAGAAACTGTTAGCTAAGCTGAAAGAAAAATCTTTGAATGCTAGAATGAAATATGACCATGCTTTTGCTACTTCACCTATCTTTATTTCGGATAAGGATTATGATTTCTCTATCGATCCTGAGATAATTACCTTGGTTGAATCTGATCAGTTTTTATGGCTATGAATCTGAAACTGTTGTGGCACATCTTACTAAATTGAATGATATAGCCACCCTATTCACTCATGAGGAAAAAATGTTACTACTATATCCTTAAGTTATTTCCGTTCTCATTAAAGGGTGATGCTAAAACATGGTTTAATTGTCTTGATCCTGGTTGTGTGCGTAGTCCCCATGATATGATTTATTACTTCTCTGCTAAATATTTCCCCGCTCATAAGAAACAAGCTGCCTTAAGGAAAACATATAATTTTGTGCAAATTGAAGAAGAGAGTCTCCCACAAGCTTGGGGAGGCTTCTTCGATTACTTAAAGCTTTCCCTGATCATCCTCTCAAGAAAAATGAAATACTTGATATCTTTTATAATGGACTAACCGATGCTTACAGAGACCACCTAGATAGTTGTGCTGGTTGTGTTTTCAGGGAAAGAACTGTTGATCAAGCTGAATTGCTATTGAATAATATATTGAGTAATGATAATGATTGGACACTTCCTGAACCAACTGCTAAGCCAACTCCAAAGAAAAGGGGTATTCTATTTCTCAGTCCTGAAGATATGCAAGAGGCAAAGAAATTTATGAAAGAAAAAGGTATTAAAGCTAAAGATGTTAAGAATTTACCACCTATTGAAGAGATACATGGTCTTGATAACCCTACATAGGTAGTATAGGTAAATTCTCTCTATAGATTTGATGAAGGTGATATCCCTCGTTATACGTCTTCTAGCCAATGCTTGGATGAGTTTGATAATTTTATTGTTAAACAAGAAGACTTCAATGCTTATGTTGGTAGACAATTGAAACATAATGCTTATATGATTGAACACTTGAGTGATTATATGTCTAGAGTTAAAGGTGAACTTAAACTTATTAGTAAACATGCTTCTATGGTTACCACTCAAGTAGAACAAGTGCTTAAAGCACAAGATGATTTGCTCAATGAATTAAATAATAAGAAAAATGAAAATGTTGTTAGAGTTGTGACTAGAGGGGGTAAAATGACTCAGGAACCTTTGTATCCTGAGGGCCACCCTAAGAGAGTTGAGCAAGATTCTTAGAGAATTAATGTTGATGCACCTAGTCCTTCTAAGAGGAATAAAAAGAAAAATGATAGGACTTTGCATGCTTCTAGTGAACCTGTTGTTGACACACCTGAGCATCCCAATGATATTTCTATTTTTGATGCTGAAACACAATCTGTTAATGAACATGAACCTAGTGATAATGTTAATGATGATGTTCATGTTAATGCTCAACCTAGCAATAACAATTATGTAGAGATTGAACCTGTTGTTGATCTTGATAACCCACGATCAAAGAATCAACGTTATGATAAGAGAGACTTCGTTGCTAGGAAGCATGGTAAAGAAAGAGAACCATGGGTTCAAAAACCCATGCCTTTTCCTCCTAAACCATCCAAGAAAAAGGATTTTGAGCGCTTTGCTGAAATGATTAGACCTATCTTTCTGCATATGCGTTTGACTGATATGCTTAAAATGAATCCTTATGCTAAGTATATGAAAGATATTGTTACAAATAAAATAAAGATACCAGAAGCTGAAATTTCCACCATGCTTGCCAATTATACTTTTAAAGGTGGAATACCTAAGAAACTAGGAGATCCCGGAGTACCAACTATACCATGCTCCATTAAAAGAAACTATGTTAAAACTGCTTTATGTGATCTTGGAGCCGGTGTTAGTGTTATGCCTCTCTCTCTATATCGTAGACTTGATTTGAATAAGTTGACACCTACTGAAATATCTTTGCAAATGGCTGATAAATCAACTGATATACATGTCGGCATTTGTGAGGATGTGCCTGTTGTGGTTGCAAACGTAACTATTTTAACGGACTTTGTTATTCTTGATATTCCCAAGGACGATAGTATGTCGATTATCCTTGGTACACCCTTTTTGAATACTACAGGGGCTGTTATTGATTGCAACAAACGCAATGTCACTTTTCATGTTAATGGTAATGAGCATACGGTACACTTTCCGAGGAAACAACCTCAAGTCAACAGTATCAATTCTATTGGAAAATTTTCAACGATAACTATTGGAGGTTTTGAATTTCCTCTCCCTACTGTCAAGAAGAAATATGATATTCTTATTGTTGGGGACATGCATATCCCCGTTGAGGTAACTTAGTGTTATTAGAAAATTCTCCGGTCTCATGTTATTCGGAAAGAGTTTGTTAACAAGACTTGATCAACCTTGTTAGTGGATTCCTTTTAATGAGCATGCGATGGATGAAGTTAGAAAGCACAACTCTCTGTACCCTCCTTTTACTCTCTATTATTTAGATCAAATAAAGCAAAAATAGTATTTTCTGTCTGTTTTCTGAATTATCCTTGCAATAAAAAATACCCCAGAAATAAAAGTTCTCCAAATGTACTGAAAATGATATATGATTTTTTGTAGAATATTTAAGAATTATTGGCACTGAGAACACACCTGGGGGCCACACCACCTGGCCATGAGGGCCCTGGGGCGCGCCCCTTGCCTCGTGGACCCCCACTTATTCCAGCACCCACACACTTCGTATTCCTCCAGAAAAAATCCTCCCATAGCTCAAACCCGAGTTCTAGCTCATCTTGCTGCCATTTTCGATCTCCTTGCTCAAAGCTTCATTCACAAAATTGCTTTGGGGGATTGTTCTTCGGTATGTGACTCCTCCAATGGTCCAATTAGTTTTTGTTCTAGTGCTTTATTTATTGCAAATTTTTGCTGCTTAGGTGACCCTATTCTTGAGCTTGCATGTCAAATTTATATGGTCCAAAGTAGTTTTAATGCATGATATGGCCTCTAGGCACTTGTAGGAGTAGTTGCTATCAATCTTGTTGAGTTTGGTTCACTTTTATTTTGAGTCACTAAAGATTTCAGAAAATTTCAGAGGGAGAAAATGTTGAAGAGATTAGTGAGAGGCTCCTCGAGCCAAAGCTCGAAGTATAAGCAGAATGAGGAGAATAAAAAGCCCAAATACAATCTTCCTCGCACTGCGGAGGTTCGGCTGTACGAATGGCATTGTGATGAGTTCTTGAGAGTAGCCGGGATTTACGAGGACTTTTATTATTTGGATGAGAATGCGGGCCTCATTGACTTCCTCCGCGACCAGCGCGAACAATATCTTCTACTCATTAATATTTTCATGCAAATTTTTTATTTCCATGCTAAGAAATCACCACCTTCAGTGGAGTTTCACTTATATGATGAGGTTAAGGAGATGTCACTTCATGATTTTTGCCGGGTATGCAAGATACCCTTTGAGGGCAGCATCGAGGAACCACATCGTAGCGATGTGGAGGGGTTTATTGATAGAATTGTTTTAGGAGAAACTAGGAAAATTTCAGATGCAAGAATTACCAGTATACATTTTCCTATTCTTTGTTACTTTACAATATTTGCTAGTAGATGCTTAATTGGTCATGGGAACAGTGGAAATCTTAGTGCTCCTGATATTGTCATTTTGCGCCATGCTTTGTTTCGTGATACCACTCTCATCTTAGGCGATGTTGTTGCTAAACGATTAAATCTGAACCGAACAAAGGGTCCCATCTTCGGATGCATCTTTGCTTCACGGCTTGCCGAACACTTTGGGATACCTATTAGGCATTATGAGAAAGAGGAAAAGTTGTTGCCCCCTATTTTTCTAGATTATAAGAGTATGGTAGCACGTGATTTTATTGTTAAAGATAAGAAGAAGATGCTTAAGTATAAATTTATATTTGATAATATTTACTGTGAGATTATTACCTTGCCTGCACCCTCTCTGTTTAACATACTTTTAGGCACGTACCTCATCTTACCCGAGGCCATTTGAGCGTACTGGAGGCTGACATAAGTCCCAGAGCCTGAGCCGGAGCCACCACTTGATCCTTATCATCAGCATGTTTATCAGTGGGATCCTGAGGAGATCGCCAACCAGTGGCACCCTGAGGACCCTCCTCAGTACACCGGAGAGAGTAGCTTCGATCAATGGCCATAGACCAACTTAGGCCAAAAGCCTAAGCTTGGGGGAGTATGTATTTCTCACCGACATTACATTCATGTTCACACACAAATTCCAGTTGTCGGTGCTCATACTTTTTCATTGTACTATCCATGCTAGTTTAATTTCTTTTTAAGCCTTCTTCTTGTGTGTTTGAAAAACCTTAAGAAAAACCAAAAAAAAAATAGTTGTAGCTTTTAGCTAGTTTACATTCCATGCTTGTAGTAGTAGTAATTAAAAGAAAACCCAAAAAGATTTCTCGTTCTTCTTTTGCTTGTTGGGAGCTTTCACGTGTAAATAGTTTTTTCTTTTCTTTTGGGGTCGAGAGGAGAAGACCATGATGAAAATGTTGAGTGGCTCTCATATGCATTATTGTTGATCTAACCAAGATCCCATATTACCTTGTCTTCTCCCTTGTATTAAACGCTTGCAAATTCCAGCTTAGTGCAATGCACGTGCACTATTATTATTATCCACACCGTTCGGTCGTGCAAGTGAAATGCAATAATGACGATATATGATGGACTGATTGAGATGAGAGAAGCTGGTATGAACTGGACCTATCTTGTTTTTGTAAATATGATTAGTTCATCGTTCCTAATTCAGCCTATTATGAAAGAAACATGTTTGCAATGACAATTAGAGATTATAGTTGCTCATGACATGCTTAATTAGCTAGGAGTTTATAATGGTTTACCTTGCGTGCCAACATGCTATTAAAATGGTTGTGATGTATAGGATCTAGAAGTAGATGTGTCTAAAAGGGGGGGTTAGACACTTTGTGCTAAAGTTGCAATTTTTAAGCCTTTTCGGTTTAAGTGGAGTTTAGGCACAATTTCAGCACACACAATACATATCAAGCAAACAAGCAAAGAGTATATGAGCAGCGGAATGTAAAGCATGCAACTTGCAAGAATGTAAAGGGAAGGGTTTGGAGATTTCAAACGCAATTGGAGACACGGATGTTTTTCCCGTGGTTCAGATAGGTGGTGCTATCCTACATCCACGTTGATGGAGACTTCAACCCATGAAGGGTAACGGTTGCACGAGTCCACACAGGGCTCCACCCAAGGGCAACGGTTGCGCGAGTCCACGAAGGGCTCCATCCACGAAGGGTCCACGGAGAAGCAACCACCCACAAAGGGTCCACGAAGAAGCAACCTTGTCTATCCCACCATGGCCATCGCCCACGAAGGACTTGCCTCACTAGCGGTAGATCTTCACGAAGTAGGCGATCTCCTTGCCCTTACAAACTCCTTGGTTCAACTCCACAATCTTGTCGGAGGCTCCCAAGTGACACCTAGCCAATCTAGGAGACACCACTCTCCAAGAAGTAACAAATGGTGTGTAGGTAATGAACTCCTTGCTCTTGTGCTTCAAAATGATAGTCTCCCCAACACTCAACTCTCTCTCATAGGATTTGGATTTGGTGGAAAGAAGATTTGAGTGGAAAGCAACTTGGGAAGGCTAGAGATCAAGATTCATATGGTAGGAATGGAATGTCTTGATCTCAACACATGAGTAGGTGGTTTTCACTCAGAACATATGAGTAGGAATGGTGTGTGTGTTCTGGTGGCTCTCTCTTCGAATGAGAAGGAGGTGGAGGGGTATATATAGCCTCCACACAAAATCCAACCGTTACACACAATTTACCAATCTCGGTGGGACCGAATCAGAAAACTCGGTCGGACCGAAATGGTAAACCTAGTGACCGTTAGGAATTTCGGTGGGACTGACATGCAACTCGGTAGGACAGATTCGGTTAGGGTTTGGGCATAACGTAATCTCGGTGAGACCGATTACACAAACTCGGTGAGACCGAGTTTGGTAATTGGCTAACCAGAGAGTTGGTCAGGCAACCTCGGTGGGACCGATTTGCTCTTTCGGTGAGACCGAGTGGAACTCGGTGAGACCGAAAAGTTACAAAGGGGAAACACTGAGTTTACATTGCAATCTCGGTGGGACCGATTGCATATCTCGGTGGGACCAAGAATATTGCAATAGGTAACAGAGAGTTTGCAATCCCATCTCGGTGAGACCGAGATCCTTATCGGTAGGACCGAATTGCTAGGGTTTGGCAGTGGCTAATGACAAATGAAACTCGGTGGCGCCGGATAGGAAAAATCGGTAGGACCGAGTTTGGCTTAGAGTATAGGTCATATGTGGATATGGGAAAGTAGTTGAGGGTTTTGGAGCATATCATTAAGCACATGAAGCAAGAGGCTCATTAAGCAACACTTCATCCCTCCTTGATAGTGTTGGCTTTTCCTATGGACTCAATGTGATCTTGGATCACTAAAATATAAAATGAAGAGTCTTGAGCTTTTGAGCTTGAGCCAATCCTTTGTCCTTAGCATTTTGAGGGTTCCCATAACCTTTAGTCCATGCCACTCCATTGTTGAACTTATCTGAAACATGCTAGATAGAAGTGTTAGTCCAACAAGAGATATGTTGTCATCAATTATCAAAACCACCTAGGGAGCACTTGTGCTTTCATGATGTGGTATGATAGGGTGGTATCCTCCTTTGAACGATTCGAGTGGCTTGACTTGGCACATGTTCACGCATGTAGTTGAAACAAAATCAACATAGCCTCCACGATATTTATGTTCATGGTGAATTATGTCCTACTCATGCTTGCACTCGGTGTTGATTAATTTTAATGCATGTTCATGACTGTTGTTGCTCTCTAGTTGGTCGCTTCCCAGTCTTTTTCTAGCCTTCACTTGTACTAAGCAGGAATACTGCTTGTGCATCCACTTCCATAAACCCCAAAGTTATTCCATATGAGTCCACCATACCTTCCTATAAGCGGTATCTACCTGTCGTTCCAAGTAAATTTGTATGTGCCAAAATCTAAACCTTCAAATGAAATTATGTTTTGCATGCTTGAATAGCTCATGTATCAACTAGGGCTGTCTATATCTTCCATGCTAGGTGGGTTATCCTCAAGATGAGTGGACTCCGCTCATCATTCACGAGAAAATGGCTGGTAACAGGGATGCCCAGTCCCATGCTTAAATTAAAATAATTGCAAACAAAACTACCCCAGGATTGTTGTTAGTTGGAGGCACCCGTTGTTTTGGACAAGACATGGATTGATGTTTGTTGGTGGTGGGGGAGTATAAACTTTACCATTCTGTTTGGGAACCGCCTATAATGTGTGTAGCATGGAAGATATCGAGATCTCTTGGTTGTTATGTTGACAATGAAAGTATACCACTCAAAATATTATTTACCTCTATTTCAAAACTCGAGCTCTAGCACCTCTGCAAATCCCTGCTTCCCTCTGAGAAGGGACTATCTATTTACTTTTATGTTGAGTCATCATCCTCTTATTAAAAAGCACCAGTTGGAGAGCACCGCTGTCATGTGCATGCATTACTATTAATTTACATTGATTATGACTGTGACTAGATCTCTTTTACCATGAATTACAATGTTTAGTCAGTCCTTGATCTTCAGGGGTGCTCTGCATTTATGGTTTGCGTTCTCAGAAAGGGCTAGCAAGATACCATCTTGTTATATCATATTATGATTGTTTTGAGAAAGCGTTGTCATCCGAGATTTGTTATTATTGCTCGCTAGTTGATTATGCCATTGATATGAGTAAACATGAGACAAAAATGTTATTGTGAATATGGTTGGTTTATAATCTTTGCTGAAAACTTGAATGCTGGCTTTACATATTTACAACAACAAGATCAAACAGAGTTTGTAGAAGTTTTTCTTTATCACTTTCATTTTGTCAACTGAATTGCTTGAGGACAAGCAAAGGTTTAAGCTTGGGGGAGTTGATACGTCTCCATCGTATCTACTTTTCCAAACACTTTTGACCTTGTTTTGCACTCTAACTTGCATGATTTGAATGAAAATAACCCAGACTGACGCTGTTTTCAGCAGAATTGCCATGGTGTTATTTTTGTGCAGAAATAAAAGTTCCCGGAATGACTTGGAAATTTACAGAGACGCGTTTTGGAATTTCTAAAAAAAATACTGGCAAAAGAATCAACACCAGGGGCCCACACCCTATCCAAGAGGGTGCATGGCACCCCCCCTGGGGCACGCCCCTACCTCATTGACCCCCTGAGGCTCCACTGACGTCAACTCCAACTCTATATATTCACGTTCAGGGAGAAAAGATCAGAGAGAAGGATTCATCGCGTTTTACGATACGGAGCAGCTGCCAAGCCCTAATCTCTCTCAGGAGGGCTGATCTGGAGTCCGTTCGGGGCTCCGGAGAGGGAATCCGTTGCCATCGTCATCATCAACCTTCCTCCATCACCAATTTCATGATGCTCACCGCCGTGCATGAGTAATTCCATCATAGGCTTGTTGGACGGTGATGGGTTGGATGAGATTTACCATGTAATCGAGTTAGTTTTGTTATGGTTTGATCCCTAGTATCCATTATGTTCTAATATTGATGTTCTATGACTTTGCTATGCTTAATGCTTGTCACTAGGGCCCGAGTGCCATGATTTCAGATCTGAACCTATTATGTTTTCATGAACATATGTGAGTTCTTAATCCTATTTTGCAAGTGAATAGTCACCTACTATGTCTTATGATCCGGTAATCCCGAAGTGACAATAATCGGGACCACTCCCGGTGATGACCATAGTTTGAGGAGTTCATGTATTCACTAAGTGTTAATGCTTTGGTCCGATACTCTATTAAAAGGAGGCCTTAATATCCCTTAGTTTTCAATAGGACCCCGCTACCACGGGAGGGTAGGACAAAAGATGTCATGCAAGTTCTTTTCCATAAGCACGTATGACTATATTCGGAATACATGCCTATATTACATTGATGAACTGGAGCTAGTTCTGTGTCACCCTATGTTATAACTGTTGCATGTGGAATCGCATCCGACATAATTATCCATCATTGATCCACTGCCTACGAGCTTTTCACATATTGATCTTTGCTTAGTTACTTAGTTTCCACTGTTACAATCACTACAAAAAACTACTATTGTTAACTTTGCCACCGTTACCGCTACTTACATATTACTTTGCTACTAAATACTTTGCTGCAGATATTAAGTCTTTTAGATGCGGTTGAATTGACAACTCAATTGTTAATACTTTAGAATACTCTTTGCCTCCCCTTGTGTCGAATAAATAAATTTGGGTTGAATACTCTATCCTCGAAAATTGTTGCAATCCTCTGTACTTGTGGGTTATCAATGACATACATGAATCACTAGGGATGATTGGATACTCGGTAAGTGAGAGAAATTATTTGCAGGGGTATTCATGTGGCAAAGAACTGCAAGGCAGCATGCACAAAGTATTTTCTAAACAATAGAGAGAATTTTGGGGTATCTTGTAATAACAAGATCAACGGAAATGGTTGTATGAATGGCAAGTGTACTTCGTTATCCATTGGGGTTTATCGATGGAAAGGAATTGCAAAAGGGATGGAACAAAGTATTGAGGGAACATCAGAGAGTAACTTTGGAATCTTTTAGTGCACTTCGTAATCATTTGGAGTGAGGGGCTCTCCGGAAGGAAGTAGTTACGAGAACCTAGAGTCAGAGTTAGTAAAATCATTTGACCCGAATAGAAGAGAGATCAGAGTCCCAGAGTATAGACGATGAATAAAAGATCCTAATACCACCCAATGGCGACATGGGCCCGTAAGACACACAACCCTATTAGTAAAAAGTTTTTCAGTGACTAGACTCGACTTTGGCCAAGGAGTTTGGAAGGGGGATTCCTATAGGCAGTCGGCTCTGATACCAACTTGTGACGCCCCTGATTTGACCGTACACAAACCATACACGCAAATGTGTACGATCGAGATCAAGGACTCACGGGAAGATATCACAACACAACTCTAGACATAAGTTAAAATAATACATGCTTTATAATACAAGCCAGGGGCCTCGAGGGCTCAAATACATAAGCTTGAATACACAAGAGTCAGCGAAAGCAATAATATCTGAGTATAGACATAAGTTAAACAAGATTGCCTTAAGAAGGCTAGAACAAAAGTAGCAACGATCGAAAAGGCAAGGCCTCCTGCCTGGAACCTCCTAACTCCTCCTCGAAGTCGAACTCCACGTAGAATCATCCTCGGGGTCCTTTGGCTCCTGGACTCCAGCATCTGGTTGCGACAAAAATGTATAGAAAGGGGGAAAAGGGGGAGCAAAGCAAACATGAGTACTCATCCAAAGTACTCGCAAGCAAGGATCTACACTACATATGCATTGTTATCAATGGAATGGGTAGTATCTATGGACTGAACTGCAGAATGCCAGAATAAGAGGGGGATAGCTAGTCCTGTCGAAGACTATGCTTCTGGCAGCCTCCATCTTGCAGCATGTAGAAGAGAGTAGATGGTAAGTTCACCAAGTATCATCGCATAGCATAATCCTACCCGGGGATTCTCTCCTTGTCGCCCTGTGAGAGAGTGATCACCGGGTTGTATCTGGCACTTGAAAGGGTGTGTTTTATTAAGTATCCGATTCTAGTTGTCATAAGGTCAAGGTACAACTTCGGGTCATCCTTTTACTAAGGGACGCGGCTATTCGAAAAGATAAACTTCCCTGCAGGGGTGCACCACATAACCCAACACGCTCGATCCCTCTGGCCGGACACACTTTCATGTACGAAGTATTTTCATCCGAGTTACAGATTACTTTATATTAATTTTCGAAGTTTTAATTCATTTTCTAAATTCCCAAAATTAACTTAAATCCAAAATAAAAGGTGTAAAATGCTATGGGTACACAGAGAGTGTACCCAGAAGTTCATCTATGAGGCTGACTGGTGGGTTCCGGTTGACTGCCCAGTCACAGTCATCATGGACCAGTTGACAAGTCAATGGTCCTGCTGGGACCCACACGTCATACACTAATTGTCTAATAGTATTTAAATTAACCTAATTAAGTTTAATTACAATGCGGGCCCGGGCTGTCAGTGACTCAGTTCATTAATTGATTAATCTTAATCTAAACTAGATGCTACAGTTGTCGGGCCCAGGTGTCAGTGGGGGTTAGGGGCTGGGTTAGTGGAGGTTATTGACCCGGGCCCATGAGTCGGTGATTCAGGCCGGGTTCCAAACGGTGGCGCACCGCGCGGTGGAGCTCCGGCTAGGCGAGTCACGGCAGTGATGGCCGAAATTCGGTCTCCGGCGACCATTTGGACAGCAGAGCGGCCCGTACGAATAGAAGGAACCATGTGCGTGCAACGGTGGCAACAGCAGCGGCTGAGACAGATAGCAACGGCGCCGGCATCGGGCGAAGGTGGTGGCCGGAGCATGTGAGGTACGGGGTCGGCACTAGGGGGCATGTTTTGGGGCGCGGCCTGAGGCATTCAAACGCGAGCGTCGAGCCATGTCGAAATGCGCCGAAAGGAGCTGCTGGGTTTGGCCAGAGTTGAGCTGTGCGTCGACGGGCAGCGGTGGTGAGCTCGTGATGCAACAGGGAGGTTAGCTAGGAGGGGAATGAAGCACAGGGAGAGAGGGGGCACGAGGCTCATCGGGAGGGCACAAGGAGGCCCGGCGAGAGGGTTAGCAGCTGCAGAGCACTCGAGGTCGACGGAGGAGGTGCCGAGCCAACAAGGAAGAAGAAGGTGACGCGGCAGCGCTGGGGGACCTCCCCAGCTCGCGCGCGTGGTCGGGGTAGAGAGGCGGTCGATAGCGGGCTTCTGGCGAGCTCTCAGGCGGCGGGGGCGATGGTGAGCACGAGAAGAAGAAGACGACCATGGCGGCGGGGCGTTCGGGCGAGGTGGGAGAAATGGATCTGGGAAGGGGGAGAGCGCAAGGAGGGAGAGTGGAATGGGGAGCGGTAGGGGAGTAAGTGGGGGAGGGGGACCGAGATGGCAGGGAGGGATCCTTATCCCCTGGCTCGATGCCGGCGAGGCGGTCGGGCGGAGCCCGCGCCCTATAGCGGTCGGGACAGGGGAACAAGAAGGGAGGGGTGTTCGGGAACGTAGTAATAATTCAAATTTTTCCTACGTGTCACCAAGATCAATCTAGGAGATGCTAGCAACAAGAGAGAGAGAGAGAGAGAGAGGGAGTGCATCTTCATACCCTTGAAGATCGCTAAGCGGAAACGTTACAAGAACGTGTTGATGGAGTCGTACTCGCGGCAATTCAAATCGCGGAAGATCCGATCAAGCGCCGAACGGACGGCGCCTCCGTGTTAAACACACGTACAGCCCGGGGACGTATCCTCCTTCTTGATCCAGCAAGGGGAGAGTAGAAGTTGAGGGAGAACTCCATCAGCATGACGGCGTGGTGGCGGTGGAGCTCGTGGTTCTCCGGCAGAGCTTCGCTAAGCACTACGGAGGAGGAGGAGGTGTTGGAGGAGGGAGGGGCTGCGCCAGGGAAGGGGTGCGGCTGCCCTCTCTCTCCCTCACTATATATAGGGGGAAGGGGGAGGATGAGGAGCCCTTGGGTTTCCCTAGGGGAGGGGCGGCGGCCACAGGGGAAATCCTAGATGGGTTTGGGCGCCCCCACCCCTAGGAAACTTGCCCCCCCCAGGCCGGGAGGGGCGGTTGCCCTAGGGTAGGCGCCCCACCTCTCCAGGTTACGTGAGAGGGGTTGGGAGGGGTGCACAGCCCCTTAGTGGGCTGGTGTGCCCCCCTTGGCCCATAAGGCCCCCCAACGCTTGCCGGGGCCTCCGAAACACCTTTCAGTCACGCTGGTCGTCACCTGGTACTCCCAGAACAATTACGGACTCCAATACCCTTCGCCTAATATATTGATCTTCACCTCCTAACCATTCCGGAGTTCCTCGTCACATCCGGGATCTCATCCGGGACTCCGAACAACCTTCAGTAACCACATAATATTCCCATTACAACTCTAGCGTCACCGAACCTTAAGTGTGTAGACCCTACGGGTTCGGGAACCATGCAGACATGACCAAGACACCTCTCCGGCCAACAACCAATACCGGGATCTGGATACCCATATTGGCTCCCACATGTTCCACGATGATCTCATCAGATGAACCACGATGTCGGGGATTCAATCAATCCCATATACAATTCCCTTTGTCCATCGGTATGTTACTTACCCGAGATTTGATTGTCAGTATCCCCATACCTCGTTCAATCTCGTTACCGGCAAGTCTCTTTACTCGTTCCGTAACGCATGATCCTGTGGCTAAGTCCTTAGTCACATTGAGCTCATTATGATGATGCATTACCGAGTGGGCCCAGAGATACCTCTCTGTCATACGGAGTGACAAATCCCAGTCTCGATTCATGCCAACCCAACAGACACTTTCGGAGATACCTGTTGTCGGTGTCAAAACCGGCGGATCTCAGGTAGGGGGTCCCGAACTGTGCGTCTAAGGTGGATGGTAACAGGAGGCAGGGGACATGATGTTTTACCCAGGTTCGGGCCCTCTTGATGGAGGTAAAACCCTACGTCCTGCTTGATTTATTCTTGATGATACGAGTATTACAAGAGTTGATCTACGACGAGATCGGAGAGGCTAAACCCTAGAAGCTAGCCTATGGTATGATTGTATGTTGTCCTACGGACTAAAACCCTCCGGTTTATATAGACACTGGAGGAGCTAGGGTTACACAAGGTCGGTTACAAAGGAGGAGATATCCATGTCCGTACTGCCTAGCTTGCCTTCCACGCCAAGTAGAGTCCTATCCGGACATGGGACGAAGTCTTCAATCTTGTATCTTCATAGTCCAACAGTCTGGCCAAAGGATATAGTCTGGCTGTCCGGAGACCCCCTAATCCAGTACTCCCTCAGTAGCCCCTGAACCAGGCTTCAATGACGATGAGTCCAGCGCGTAGTGTTGTCTTCGACATTGCAAGGTGGGTTCCTCCTCCGGATACACCATAGAAGAGTTTGAACAAAAGGATAGTGTCCGATCCTGCAGAATAAGTTCCACATATCATCATAGAGAGAATAATATTTCCACAAATCTAATCTGCTGACACGTTTTGGCAACATGACATCATGCCATGGCTCGGTGATTATTCAAACCATTTTTCTTTAACTAGCCCCGCACATAACGCGAGGCAGTTTCTTGACACGTCTTGTCAAAGCAGAGATTGTGTCCCCCTTATTACGGGATTCTCATCAATACGGGCATGGGTAACCCAACCGCGCCTAGGACTCCTAGATTTTAGGCAAGTCCCAAACGGCCACAAGGAGGACGCTTGATATTCACCCTCTTTATAAAGGGACAAGGCTTTTACTTTTTCCTCTCGTGCTCAATCGAATCCTTCCCCCGCCTCGAGTTCTAACACCCAAAGCCCAGGTCAGGTGCTTCGGACCTTCAATCATGTCCGGATCCAGCCTCCAGGGCCGGTGGATGCCCTCCTCCGTCACGGAAGAGGATATCAAGAAGTTGAGGGAGGCAAGATACCTGACCGCCGAAGTTTCACATCGGCTGCCTGCCCTAGGGCAGGTCGTCCCTACTCCTTAACCCAATGAAGACGTCATGTTCATCTCCCACTTCCTCCGAGGACTAGGCCTCACTCTGGATCCCTTCGTTAGGGGTTTGATGTTCTATTACGGGCTTGATTTCCACGATCTAGCCCCGGATTCCTTTCTCCACATCTCGGAATTTATTGTCGTATGTCAGGCCTTCCTCCGCATTACCCCTCACTTCGGCATGTGGCTCAAGACCTTTGATGTGAAGCCGAAGACGGTCGAGGGGCAGCATGCAGCGTGCGGAGGTGCATTAATAAGCAAGATCGCTGGAGCTCCATGGCCAAAGGGTTCCTTTCCAGAGGTGTCCGGATTATGGCAACGGGAGTGGTTCTACGTCACCGCTCCCAGAAGTGCCAAGTGGGTAGCTTCCTCCGCCTTTCACTCGGGCCCTCCACCACAACTGATATCATGGATCAGCAGGGGGCTGAGCTGGGGTCCAGCCAAGGATGTGCCCATACTGTAGAGCCGCATCCGAGATCTCTTCGAGGGAGATTTTAGTTTGGTTATGGTAGTGCAAGTCATGCTGGTTCGTCAAGTCCGACCTTGCAAACGTCTGCCCCTTCGTATGTGGGAATTCAACCCAGAAGGACCGCGCACTATCCAGAACTTCCTCGGCCTGACACATGAGCAGTTGTACAAATCGTTCTTTGGACCCCAAGCAGAGTGTCCGGACACTACCGAGGACGTGGGCCTAAGCAGAAACCGCATCGCGGCCCAAGTAAGTAATCCCACGGCCGAACACACCATCTTTTTATTTATCATGACATCATTCTGAAGAGTCGCTCTATGACTAGGACTGGATAGCAAAGGCGAAGATGATCCGGTGTTCGGCCCCCTTCCTGAAGGCTTGGACAATCCGGTGCTGGAAAAGATGCTCGAGCCAGCACCCTGCCCGGTGCCCTCAAAGGAAGATGAAGGGGGAATAAAGAGGGCGAAAGCGGGCCTCCATCGCTACCTATTCCAACCGAGGGAATGAGCGCCTCCGGGAGGAAGGATAACCAAGGGGAAGAATCTGACGTTCCCTCGCCCCGGGGGAGGAAGAGGACTACCTCTGAAGATCCGGAAACCAAAGTTTCCAAACGGGAGACGAAAACTTCACTAGAGGGTCCTGCCTTCGAGGGTGCTCTTGCCGCACAAAGTCCGCGCGGGGATCAGCCCTCTAACGAGCTGTAAGTAATCAAAAAGTACTTGGTAGTGAAGATATACTGCCTTACCTTTGAGGAAAATGACCGAAGCATATATCTTGCAGTTCGGATCTCAGCCCTTCTCAGCAGAGCTCGTCTTCGAGGGATCTTCTTCAGGAGATGATGGAGAGCAAAATGCCTCCCCCGGATTCCCCGGCTCAAGAAGCGGGTGACCTTGAAGTGTCGTCGCGGAGGGTCACTCCGGATCCGGTGAGGCCAGAAGATAATCCTATGGTCGCCCGAAGTCCCCGGTATCTGGCTCTTGAAGAGAGAAACCAAAAGAATCTGACACCGTCTGGTATGCGGTCGGACGCACTGAGGGATCAGCTAGAGCGAGCCACTATCTCAGTAGAGCACCGTACATTGATGGGTATGGTGATTGAAAGGATTTCGTCCGCCGAAAGCGGGTTGCATGAAGCCTTTATGAGTCTACTGACGGGTTTGAGGTATGTGAAATGATATACATTTGTGGTAGTACCACACATTTTTAGGTGTTCCCTGTGTAGATAGTAGCCCCTGAGACTCTGGTTGTTGTCGAGAACGGCGGCGAACAGAGAATCATAGTCCCAGGTAATAACCAGACCGCCTTTATGTGTAGGTGTCTGAAGCTCCGGTGGCTAGCCGGACTGATGGGGTTGCCGAACTAAAGCGGCGACTGGATGCGGCGGATGCCGACATCAAGATTGTTAACAAGCGGCTTGACGAGGCACAAGGTAGGTGATGTTTATAGTGAATGTCACATAGTAAGAGCAGCGTGATGCCAGTATGTTTAATATATTGTGACTGCAGATGGAGCTGCCACCGTGGAGGCCCTGCGGGCGGAGCTTGCCCGAGCCAAGGAGCAAGCAAGGAGTAGTAATGCGGCCACTTTGAAGGCGGCCGAAGAGTTGAGAGACGAGAAGGCCGCGCATAGCGAGAGCAAAGAGAAAATGGCCAAAATGGCTGTGAAGTTAAAAGACACTGCCGACCGCTGCCAGTTTCTTGAAGAAGAAAACCGGGTGAAGGCTACTGACCTCGAAAAGGCCACAATGGCGACCAAAGATACTCGCTCTGCAATGAGAGCAAAGGAGGAACTACGTGAAGCCGGGGACATTGTGGTTGGGAAGCCCTTTATGCTGTGGAGGAAGTTCGGTGATCCGCGGTATGCCCCTCTGGATCAGTTGTGGAGTTCGGCCGACGCATATCTGGACATGGCGGCGAGCGCTGTCGATGCGGTTGAATACTTCCGAGATCAAACAGATCGTGAAGTGGATAAGCTGTTCTGGTCGCAATTTAACGTTCCAGAGCGTCCGCTTCCATTGACTGATCAGCTTGCCGAATGGGCCGAACTCAATAGATTTTCCGGACTCGCCATGAGGTCTGTCGTGGATCATCTGTGGTCAGAAAGGCCAAAGCTGAACAGCTATTTTAGCTTGGTGCAGCAGTTCCTTGGTGCGGTGCCACACATTAATGCGATGAAGAGGTCGGCGTGCATAGAAGGCTCGCGTATGGTCCTTGCCCGTGTCAAAACATACTGGGCAGAGATGGATGCCACCACTGTCGTGACGCAGGGTTCGGCCATAGGCCGAGTGGCTGCCAAGCACTATTTTGAAGAAGTTCTTGAGGGCGCTCGTTCGATAGAGGCCTAGTGCTTGAAGAATGTTATGTTTGAGTGACATGTATTCCCATTGTAAAAACAATGTTTTATTGAATTTATCAAGGTTGTATTTATACTTTTGCCGAAAGTATTGTGATGCCTCATGTGCAGCCGTTTATGTATACATGTATATAACCTGAAAGATTGCAGTCGTCGGCTTCAGCCCCCACGCATATAATGCGGGGGTGTTCACAGAAGACGTGTATTCACACTTAATCCAACGTCTTGGTCCTATTAAGGAGGTGATAGCGCAGCGAACTAGGCAACCGGACTATAATGCTTTAACACTTTCACTTAGCCAGAGGAGTTTGACAGTGGGGCTACTATATAGCCCCTGGTGGCTCCGCACTCATCCGGATTCGGGGTGCGTACATGCCTGGCCGGGAAACAGCCCTTCGTTAATGCGGAGGAATCCCGAAGATTCCAATAGGTCATCGAGTGGTTGACCAGTCTCACGCTATATCATGACAGTCAGTTTTCAGCTTTCTCTACTGAGGTGCTCGTCCGGATGAACTAGGGCACAATCACAGTAGTTCTCCTGGTGCCGCCTTAGCCGATAGAGCAGAACGTAAGGCAGAAAAACACAGGAGCTGGGAAAACCCAACATTTGACCAAAGACATGATTCGGAGCTGATGAATATAAGGCCAAACTCGCGACGCCGAACACTCCCTAAGGTATTCGGTCTTTATGGTGTAAACCGGGTCTAAACAGTACCCTTTGTAATAAGCACCTGGTGTCCAGGTACGTGCATTATTCTGGCATGGCCACATGCCAAGACGTCAGCATCCTTCTTGATTGTACTGAGAATCCGAGGGATGTAAATCAACAAGAGACAGTAAAAAAGGTTTACGCAGGGTCTTAATCTACAAAGAATCCTTGGAACGGGTCCCTGTTGCACGTCTGCGCCTATGTCTCCGTTGTGCCGTATCCTGGGCGGGTGTAGCACGATGGTCATCTAAAAAAGAGAGGAACTTAATTGAAAAGTTGCCGTGCAAAAGTTAAGTTATACTAAATAAACAATATATAGTTCAAAATGAGTAAAGGTGAGCCTTATTACCACTTGTGTGCGCACATTGAGCCCCTTGTATTGTAATAGGGGTATAGCCATCAAACCTGTATCAATTATATATAGTTGTACCGGACTCGTCCAACCGTGTATGTGGTCTTAACGACCTGTCAGATACTTTAGTTGGTGAGGCCGTTTACTGTGCGGCTGCCAAGGCAGCCGCACTGTCTTTGGCGCGCAAGGAGCGCTCAATATTTCCATTTACTTTGATGATGCCGCATGGACCGGGCATCTTAAGTGTGAGGGAAGCGTAATGCGGTATTGCGTTAAAGCGAGCGAAAGCTTCACGTCCGAGCAGTGCTTGATAGCCACTTTGGAACAGAGCGATGTGGAAGGTTAAATTTTCGCTGCGGAAGTTATCGGGGAAGCCGAATATAACCTCTAGTAGCAGGGAGCCCCTGCAATGGGCCTCTGGGCCTGGCGTTACTCCTTTAAAGGTAGCACTGCTGCGGCAAATTTTTGTTGGGTCTATCCCCATTTTGCGTACTGTGTCCTGATATATCAGATTTAAACTGCTACCGTCGTCCATCAGGACTCGTGTGAAGTGGTATCCGTCAATTATTGGATCTAACACCAAGGAAGCCCATCCTGCACGCCAGATACTTGCCGAGTAATCCCGATGGCCGAAGGTGATCGGTTGGGACGACTAGTGGCGGAGCTCTGTGGTGATAGGCCCTCGGGCATGTCTTTCTAGGCGTGCCGCTTTGTTTTTCCCCTTTAACACGTGTAACACGTTGACTGTTTTGACTTCTGGTGGGAATTTCTTCTATTCCCCTGTGCTTTGCTTGCGAGGCTCATCCTCGTCTTCGCTTGGTGTATCCTGCCCATTGTGCTCGGCGTTGAGCTTGCCTGACTGTTTGAAGACCCAACATTCTCTGTGGTTATGATTTGCAGGTTTATCAAGGGTGCTATGGATCTGACATATTTGGTCCAGAATTTTGTTTAGGTTGGACAGTTCGTCTCTATTGCCTTTGGAGGGCGGCTTCTACTGACCTGGCCGAGAGCTTCTAAATCCGGCGTTTACCGCCGTGCTCTTCGGGTTGTCTTCTTTATTCTGGCGCTTATTCTTGTTGCGTCGTGATTTCCCGTTTCCATCCCTGACTTTGGATGTACTTGGGTCGCTGGTGCTGCATCGGGCTAACCAGCTGTCCTCGCCCGTGCAAAAACGGGTCATGAGGCTTGTTAATGCTGCCATTGTTCTCGGCTTTTCTTGACTGAGGTGTCTGGCAAGCCATTCGTCTCGAATGCTATGCTTGAAAGCTACTAAGCCTTCGGCGTCCGGACAGTCGACTATTTGGTTCTTTTTAGTGAGGAACCTGTTCCAAAGTTCTCGGGCTGACTCACCGGGCTGTTGAGTTATATGACTTAAATCGTCTGCATCCGGTGGTCGGACATATGTCCCTTGAAAATTTGCCCGAAAGGCGTCTTCGAGCTCTTCCCAGATTCTGATGGAGTTTTCGGGGAGGCTTTTAAGCCAGTGCCGAGCTGGCCCTTTGAGTTTGAGGGGTAAGTACTTGATGGCATGGAGATCATATCCTCGAACCATATGGATATGGAGGATGTAGTCCTCAATCCAGACCCCAGGGTCTGTTGTTCCGTCGTACGCCTCTATGTTTACGGGTTTGAATCCCTCTGGAAATTCATGGTCCAGCACCTCATCGGTGAAACATAGGGGGTGTGCAGCACCCCTGTATTTGGGTGTACCGTGGTGTTCGGATGTTTGTTGTGTTGCATTGTATGTTGGAGCGCGCTTGCGTGGTCCATAGATGGATCTGGTTGCGCCATCCTTTTGATGCGAGCCCTTGTGTGGGTCGCATATTGGCTTAAGTGCGGCGTCGTTTGCCGCTCTATATTGGCCACGAGGTCGTCTATCCGACCGAATGGCCGTTTTATTTTTTAGTTGCAGAGGATCTAAGGCCTCCTCATCGAATTCAGGTAGCAACTTTCGCTTCGGGTAGCTCTTGGTGTGGTGATTACTGCCGTACTTCGCTGCTGCGTTGAGTACTTCACTCCATATGATTTTGAGTGTGTCTTGTGCAGCACTGAGCCTTTGCTTCTGCTTTTTCAGACTCCTCGCAGTGGCAACCAGCCTTTGATGGGCATTTTGTTGCTCTGGGAGCCTATCCGATGTGATGTCATCCGGACTGTTATCCTCGACGGAGTCGGGTTGTTCGGTTTGATTCTCTGTGTTGCCCTGGTCGGGCGATGGTTCACCCTGCTCTATCGCTGGGCCTATATGGCCGTTGTTTCTACCGGGGCGGGGTTTGGAGCGGCGCTTGCACCGCCGTTTTGACTGCTTCTCGAGGGGACAATCCTTCGTTGCGTCCTTCCGTTCCTCGTCGTCATTTTCTTTGGGTGTGTCCACCATGTATACATCATATGATGAAGTGGGCGTCCAGTGCCCTGCGGGCGGTGGTTCCTGTTCGTCTCCTGCATCGTCATCCATACCATCGATGTCTTCGGAGTCGAAGTCCAGCATGTCAGTTAGGTCGTCAACAGTGGCTATTAAGTGGGTGGTGGGTGGGCGGCGAATTTCTTCGTCATCCGCATCCCAATCCTGCCGAAGGTAGTTCGGCCAGGATTCTCCAAACAGGGAGAGAGACCTTAATGAGTTCAGTACGTCGCCGAAGGGCGAGTTCTGAAAAACATCCGCGGAGGTGAACTCCATGATCGGCGCACAGCCGGATTCGACAGGCACAGGCGCAGGCGGTTCGGAGTCCGTGGCCGGAGAAGGATCCGGTAGTTCGGCAACACGGCTCTCGTGAAAGGTAAGGTCGTTCCTTGGCTCGATCGCCACTGAGAGTACGGCCTCCATGGCGGGGTCTATCCACCCGTCCATGGATGGTGCGATTGGCTCCGAATTGAGGGTCGAAGCAGTCGCCGGTGCGATATCCTGAATACTGTCCGACAGCAGAGCTAAATCATGCTCATCGAGACCGTATAGCGCACTTGGCAGGGGTTCGAATCCGTCGAAGATCAAGTCTCCGCGGATATCGGCCGTGTAGTTTAAGCTTCCAAACCTGACCTGGTGGCCAGGGGCGTAACTTTTGATCTACTCCAGATGGCCAAGCAAGTTGGCCCGTAGTGCGAAGCCGCCGAACACAAAGATCTGTCCGAGGAGAAAAGTCTCACCCTGGACTGCATCGCTATCGATGATCGTAGGAGCGATCAAGCCTAACGGTGACGACACAGAGGAACTCTCAATGAAAGCACCAATGTCGGTGTCAAAACCGGCGGATCTTGGGTAGGGGGTCCCGAACTGTGCGTCTAAGGCGGATGGTAACAGGAGGCAGGGGACACGATGTTTTACCCAGGTTCGGGCCCTCTTGATGGAGGTAAAACCCTACGTCCTACTTGATTTATTCTTGATGATATGAGTATTACAAGAGTTGATCTACCATGAGATCGGAGAGGCTAAACCCTAGAAGCTAGCCTATGGTATGATTGTATGTTGTCCTACGGACTAAAACCCTCCGGTTTATATAGACACCGGAGGGGCTAGGGTTACACAAGGTCGGTTACAAAGGAGGATATATCCATATCCGTACTGCCTAGCTTGCCTTCCACGCCAAGTAGAGTCCTATCCGGACACGGGACGAAGTCTTCAATCTTGTATCTTCATAGTCCAATAGTCTGGCCAAAGGATATAGTCCGGCTGTCCGGAGACCCCCTAATCCAGGACTCCCTCACCTGTAGTGCACCTTTATAGCCACCCAGTTACGTTGTGACGTTTGATACACCCAAAGCACTCCTACGATATCCAAGAGTTGCACAATCTGATGGTCTAAGGAAACGATACTTGACATTAAAAAATCTCTAGCAAACGAACTACACGATCTTGTGCTATGCTTAGGATTGGGTCTTGTTCATCACATCATTCTCCTAATGATGTGATCCCGTTATCAACGACATCCAATCTCCATGGTTAGGAAACCACAACCATCTATTGATCAATGAGCTAGTCAACTAGAGGCTCACTAGGGACATGTTGTGATCTATGTATTCACACATGTATTGCGGTTTCCGGTTAATACAATTATAGCATGAACAATAGACAATTATCATGAACAAGGAAATATAATAACTACCATTTTATTATTGCCTCTAGGGCATATTTCCAACAATCTCCCACTTGCACTAGATTCAATAATCTAGTTCACATCACCATGTGTTTCACCTCTCTTTTTTGATTTGACATGGGAAACATCTCTCATCCTTTCTTTGACTCTGTTTCTTTCTTTATATTGGAAATTATCCCAAATGACAAATGAATAGGTGTGGAAGATATAATTGCAAATAAACCAGGATCGCTTTCGAATTCGAATAAAACATCAACAATCGGAACTTAAATTCCGGTTGTTGTTTCTTAAATTTTGGTTGTTGTTTCTTATGTTTTGATTGGAATTGTACTTTTGTGTTAATTGAGGAATAATGTTTTGTTCCTAATTTTCCTGGACCAAACGTCCGCTCCGATCCAACGATACAATGAATTTTTTCTGTTCATATTCATAAATAAAAAAGAGTCGGGAGGTCTATCCCGTAGAGGTAGTCAAATTGGATCAGTGATCGATTTCTAGGTTTCATCGTAAACCTAATTGGTTACTTCCAATTACGTAAATCAATAGTTCAAACTGCACTCAAAGGTAGGGCATTTCCCATTGATATAGGGTAACACTCATAGTTCACATCGCCATGTGACTAACACCCAAAGAGTTTACTAGAGTCAATAATCTAGTTCACATCGCCATGTGATTAACACCCAAGAGTTTACTAGAGTCAATAATCTAGTTCACATCACCATGTGATTAACACTCAATGAGTTCTAGCGTTTGATCATGTTATGCTTACGGGAGAGGTTTTAGTCAGCGGGTCTGCAACATTCAGATCTGTGTGTTCTTCGCAAATCTCTATTTCATATTGTAGATGTTGCTACTATGCTCCACTTGGAGCTATTCCAAATGGTTGCTCCACTATATGTATCCAGTTTGCTACTCAGAGTCATCTGGATAGGTGTTAAAGCTTGCATCGACGTAACCCTTTACGCCGAACTCTTCATCACCTCCATAATCGAGAAACATTTCCTTATTCCTAAGGACAATTTTGACTGCTGTCTAATGATCCACTCCTGGATCACTCTTATACCCCCTTGCCAGACACGTGGCAAGACACATCGTGGTACACAGCATGGCATATCATATAGAGCCTATGGCTAAGGCATAGGGGACGACTTTCGTCCTTTCTCTTTCTTCTGCCATGATCGAGCTTCAAGTCTTAACTTCACACCATACAACTCAGGCAAGAACTCCTTCTTTGACTGATCCATCTTGAACTCCTTCAAGATCATGTCAAGGTATGTGCTCTGTGAAAGTCTTATCAGGCGTCTTGATCTATCTCTATAGATCTTGATACCCAACATGTAAGCGGTTTTACACAGGTCTTCCTTTGAAAAACTCCATTCAAACAACCCTTTATGCTTTCCCGAAATTTTACATCATTTCCGATCAACAATATGTCATCCACATATACCTATCAGAAATGTTGTAGTGCTCCCACTCACTTTCTTGTAAACACAATTTTCTTGCAAACTTTGTATAAACCCAAAAAGCTTTGATCACCTCATCAAAGCGTATGATCCAACTCTGAGATGCTTGCTCCAGTCCATAGAAGGACCGCTGGAGTTTGCATACCTTTTAGCATCCTTAGGATTGACAAAACCTTTTGGTTGTATCACATACAGCCTTTCCTCACAGAAACCATCAAGGAAACTTTGTTTTGACATCCATCTGCCTGATTTCGTAAATGAAAATGCAGCAATTGCTAACATAATTCTAACAGACTTTAGCATCGCTATGATTGAGAGAGTCTCATCATAGTCAACTCCTTGAAATTGTCAGAAACTTCTTTGAGACAAGTCAAGCTTCACAAATGGTGACATTACCATCAACGTCTGTCTTCTTCTTAAAGATACATTTATTCTCAATGGCTTGCCGTTCATCGGGCAAGTCCACCAAAGTCCATATTTTCTTCTCATACATGGATCCTATCTTGGATTTCATGGCTTCCAGCCTTTTCTTGGAATCCGATCCCACCATCGCTTCTTCATAGCTCATAGGTTCATCCTTGTCCAACAACATGACCTTTAAGACAGGGTTACCACTGAGAAGTTGTACACACCCTTGTCGACCTACAAGGTTTGATAGTAATTTGTTCTGAAGCTTCATGATCATCATCATTAGCTTTATCTTCAACTGACGTAGTTGCCAGAGAAACATCTTTCTGTGCTACGCTACTCTTTGGTTGAAGTGAAGGTTCAACAACCTCATCAAGTTCTATCTTCCTCCCACTCAATTCTTTCGAGAGAAATTCTTTCTCGAGAAAGGACCTATTCATAGCGACAAACACTTTGCCCTCAGATCTGAGATAGAAGGTATACCCAATCGTCTTGTTTGGGTATTCCATTAAAACACAATTTTCCGCTTTGGGTTTGAGCTTTTCTGGACGAAGCCTATCGACATAAGCATCGTAGCCCCAAATCTTAAGAAACAAAAACTTAGGTTTCTTGCCAAACCATAGTTCATACAGTGTCGTCTCCACGGACTTAGATGGTGCCCTATTTAAAGAGAATGTAATTGTATCTAATGCATAACCCCAAAATGATAGTGGTATATCGGTAAGAGACATCATAGATCACACCATATCCAATAAGGTTTGATTACGACGTTCGGACACACCATTACGCTATGGTGTTCCAGGCGGCGTCAACTTGAAACGATTCCACCTTGTCTTTAGTGATTGCCAAACTCATAACTCAGATACTCTCCCCTTGATCAAATCGTAGGAACTTGATCTTCTTGTTACGATGATTCTCAACTTCACTCCGAAATTGCTTGAACTTTTCAAACGTTCCAGACTTATGCTTCATTAAGTAAATATATCCATATCTACTCAATTCATCGGTGAAGGTGAGAAAATATCGATATCCACCGCACGCGTCAACACTCATCGGACCGCACACATCAACATGTATGATTTCCAACAAGTCACTTGCCCATTCCATTGTTACAAAGAAAACGGGGTTTTAGTCATCTTGTCAATGAGGCATGGTTCACATGTGTCAAGTGATTCAAAATCAAGTGACTTCAAAAGTCCATCAGCATGGAGGTTCTTCATGCGCTTTACACCAATATGACCCAAGCGGCAGTGCAACAAGAAAGTGGTACTATCATTATCAACTCTACATCTTTTGGCATCAATGTTATGAACATGTGTATCACTACGACCGAGATTCAATAAACCATTCACATTGGGTGCATGACCATAGAAGGTATTATCCATGTAAACAGAATAACCATTATTCTCTGACTTAAATGAATAACCGTATTGCAATAAACATGATCTAATAATGTTCATGCTCAACACAGACACCAATGCAAACAACATCTATCTAGGTTCAACACTAATCCCGAAGGTAGAGGGAGCGTGCGATGGTGATCATATCATCCTTGGAAACACTTCCAACACACATCATCACCTCGCCCTTAACTAGTCTCCGTTTATTACGTAGATTTTATTTCGAGTTACCAATATTAGCAAGTGAACCGGTATCTAATACCCATGTGCTACTAGGAGTACTAGTAAGGTACACATCAATAACACATATATCAAATATACTTTTGTTGAAGTTGCCAGCCTTCTTATCTACCAAGTATTTGAGGCAGTTCCGTTACCAGTGACCGTTACCCTAATAGAAGCACTTCGTCTCGGGTTTGAGTTCTTGGGTTTCTTCACTGGAGCGGCAACTGGCTTGCCATTCATGAAGTTTCCCTTCTTACCCTTGCCCTTCTTTGAAACCAGTGGTCTTGTTAACCATAAACACTTTGATGCTCCTTCTTAATTTCTACCTTTATGGCCTTAAGCACGACAAACAGCTCCGGGATCATATTCCCTTGCATGTTATAGTTCATCACGAAACTCTAGTAGCTTGGTGATAGTGACTGGAGAACTTTGTCAATCACTCTCTTATATGGAATATTAACTCCCACTTGATTCAAGCGATTGATGTACCCAGACATTCTAAGCACATGCTCACTGGCTGAGCTATTCTCCCCATCTTATAGGCAAAGATCTTATCAGAGGTCTCAAACCTCTCAACACGGGCATGAGCCTGAAATACCAATTTCAGCTCTTGGAACATCTCATATGTTCCATGGTGTTCAAAACGCTTTTGGAGACCTGACTCTAAGCTGTAAAGCATGGCGCACTAAACTATCAGGTAGTCATCAGAATGTGTCTGCCAGATGTTCACAACATCCACAGACGATGCCAGAGGGGTTGGCACACCGAGCGGTGCATCAAGGACAGAAGCCTTCTGTGTGGCAGTGAGGACAATCCTCATACTACGGCCCTAGTCCGCACAATTGCTTACAATATCTTTCAACTTAGTCTTTCACTAGGAACACATTAAAACAAGGAGCTAAAGCGCGAGCTATTAATCCACAACATAATTTGCAAAGACAATTTAGACTATGTTCATGATAATGAGTTCAATTAATCAAATTATTTAATGAACTCCCACTCAGATAGACATCCCTCTAGTCATCTAAGTGATACATGATCTGAATCGAGTAGGCCATGTCCGATCATCACGTGAGACGGACTAGTCATCAACGGTGAATATCTCCATGTTGATCGCATCTACTATATGACTCATGTTCAACCTTTCGGTCTCTCGTGTTCCGAGGCCATGTCTGTACATGCTAAGCTCGTTAAGTCAACCTAAGTGTTTTGCATGTGTAAATCTGGCTTACACCCATTGTCGGTGTCAAAACCGGCGGATCTCGGGTAGGGGGTCCCAAACTGTGCTTCTAAGGCGGATGGTAATAGGAGGCAGGGAACATGATGTTTTACCCAGGTTCGGGCCCTCTTGATGGCGGTAAAACCCTACGTCCTGCTTGATTTATTCTTGATGATATGAGTATTACAAGAGTTGATCTACCACGAGATCGGAGAGGCTAAACCCTAGAAGCTAGCCTATGGTATGATTGTATGTTGTCCTACGGACTAAAACCCTCCGGTTTATATAGACACCTGAGGGGGTTACGGTTACACAAGGTCGGTTACAAAGGAGGAGATATCCATATCCGTACTGCCTAGCTTTCCTTCCATGCCAAGTAGAGTCCCATCCGGACACGAGACGAAGTCTTTAATCTGGTATCTTCATAGTCCAACAGTCCGGCCAAAGGATATAGTCCGGCTGTCCGGAGACCCCCTAATCCAGGACTCCCTCAGTAGCCCCTGAACCAGGCTTCAATGACAATGAGTCCAGCGCGCAGTATTGTCTTCGGCATTGCAAGGTGGGTTCCTGCTCCGGATACACCACAGAAGAGTTCGAATAAAAGGATGGTGTCCGACCCTGCAAAATAAGTTCCACATACCACCGTAGAGAGAATAATATTTCCACAAATCTAATCTGCTGACATGTTTTGGCTACATGACATTATGCCATGGCCCGGTGATTATTCGAACCGTTTTTCTTTAACTAGCCCCGCACATAACGCGAGGCAGTTTCTTGACACGTCTTGTCAAAACAGAGATCGTGTCCCCTTATTACGGGATTCTCATCAACACGGGTGTGTGTAACCCAACCGCGCCATCAATTACGGCGCTTGGGGGATAAGCGAGTTTTACCAGGCTAGTGGGGGCGGATAGTTTTGGCCGCCCTTATAAAGGGATAAGGTTTAATCTTTTTCTACCCATGCCTTCTTCCTCCTTGCTCATCCATTCTTGCGCACTCGAGCTCCAACGCCCAAGTCCACATCCTTCCCCTGAACCTTCTCCAAACATGTCCGAGGCGGGAGGCAAATGGATGGCTTCCTCCGTTACGGAGGGGCACATCAAGAAGCTGCGCGGAGCCGGATACTTAGCCACGAATATCGTGCATCGGCTGCCCGCTGCGGGGTAGATTGTTCCTACCCCGGAACCTCACGAGAGGGTAGTTTTCCTCCACCACTTCCTCCGCGGACTGGGGTTTCCCCTCCATCCATTCATCCATGGTCTTATGTTCTACTACAGGCTGGGCTTTCATGATCTAGCCCCGAACTTCATCCTCAACATTTCGGCGTTCATCGTCATGTGTGAGGCTTTCCTACGCATCCGGACCCACTTCGGCCTGTGGCTGAAGACCTTCAATATCAAGATGAAGGTGGTGGGAGGCCAACAAGTAGAATGCGGCGGAGCCATGGTGGGCAAGATGCCCAATCTTATATGGCTTGAAGGCTCCTTCGTGGAGACCATAAAGGGGTGGCAATCGGCATGGTTCTACATCACCGAGCCGCGCGACACCAACTGGGTGGCGGCCCCGAGTTTCGATCCGGAATCCCCACGCGGCTCACCTCCTGGAAAGAGAAGGGCCTATCCTGGGGTTCATCGGTGGGGCTGGACGGACTCTAGAAATGTATCCGGAATATGGCAAGCAAGAAGCTCAAGCTTGTCAACATAGTCCAGGTCATGCTCATCCGCCGGATCCTCCTGTGTCAACAACGGGATTTCAACTTGTGGGAGTTCGACCCGGCCCAGCACCAGACTCTGAGCGAGCTCTTCGACACGACGCATAAGGACGTCTAGAGGGTGTTGTTCAAGGGCGCCGAGGTCCCTCCCTCTCTCACCGAGGACCGCGGGCTAAGCACGAAGCGCCTAGCGCATTCGGTGAGTTCTATACATCCGGTTGGATATTTATCTCCCCTAGCTTAACCATGTGTGGGGTCTGAGCTCCATGCCTTTGACAGGACTGGGTGGAGACGTCGGGGCAGATTACTGTTCGGCCCCTCTGCCCGAAGTCACTGCGGACGCTCTCTTGACGGAGATGCTGACTCTGGCTCCTTACAAGGTGCCGGATAAGACCAAGAAGGCCAAGGGAACCCGAAAGAGTTCCCGACGCCAGGTGTTATCGGACTCATCGTCCGATAACTCCGCGACGCACTCCTCCCACGAAGAGGAGGAAGATGAAGATGCTACCCCTTCAGTCGGGGGAGACAAGAAAAGGAAGGCCTCCCCGACCGGGGGGGGCGAAGGGTCCAAGAAGGGGAGAACCCTCCTTCCAGACTACTCCACCACCACCGCCGAAGGCGAAGACGAGTGGCTGCTCAGGGCCAAGCCCCTTGCAAAGTCGTAAGTATTCGGATACCAGAGTAACTCATAGCATACCTTTGTCGCACTGCTTCCCCTAACGCAGAATATGATTATGCAGACCGCCCCAAGCCCGTATCGACGTATCTTCGTCGGGCGGCTCCTTGGACTCGTCGGATATGGATAGTGATCCACTTCCGACCGCCAACTCCCCTTGCCCTACGGACAATGCCGAGGTATTGTCTCAAGAGGCACCGGGTCGAGGGGAGACAATCCCGGAGGCGCCTCAGGGCGACCTTCCAGACTCCAGGAGCAGAGGGAGGGAGGCTCCCGAGGGCTCCGAGTTCGGCCTTCAGCCGAACACCGCGCCGGAACTTGCAGTGGTTCCGGACTCAGGCAGGCGGCCTCCTTCCAAAAGGGGCAAGACGCCTGTGCCAGTGACCTCTATCCATCCAGAGGCACCAGACAATCTGCTGGGAGCGCTTCGCAGCGCTTCCATCGACGAAGAGCACTGCACTATTATGAGTGCGGTGATCCAGAAGGTTCAGTCCACCAAGAGCGGACTGACTGAAGCCTGTGCCAACCTTCTAAAAGGCTTTGAGGTAAGTATTTGAATATAGGAAAAATATTACCGCATAGACAGTAGCCCCTGATGCTCTGTTCGGTGTTCACAAAGAAAAGCCAAATAGAGGATCGAACAATATCGCAGGAGTCTAATATAAGTATGTCTATATGCGTATGCAGGCTTCGCTACTGGCCTCTGCCGCACTGACTGCGGAGGTCGCCGCACTGAAGCAGGACCTGGAAGGGTCCAAGAAAGAGCTCGGCCTTGCCAAGAGGCAGCTCGAGGAGAACAAAGGTAAGTAGTACCTAGTCTATGGATATATATAAAAAGAATGCAATTGCAAAATGACAGGATCATCTTTAATCTGCCAGGGGCCACGACCGAAGTGGCAACCCTGAAGCAAGCGCTATCCGAGGCCGAAAACAAAGCGGCCCAGGAGTGCACCGAGTGGGAAAAACATGAGGCACGGGTGGGAGAGGTGCAGCAAGAGCTCCACGCTCTCGTGACGAAGCACGAGGCATTGGAGCTTGACTTGAAGACGCGAGAGTCTGAGCTTGCCGCGGCCCTTCAGAGTGCAAACAGTGCCAAGGCTAAAGCCCAAAAGGCTCTCCAGGAGATTGATGCGATGAAGAAGATAGTGGCGGGTAAGGCATTCTATATGCAAAGCAAGCATGTGAAAGTAAATTACTTGTTACTTACCCGAATCCGGACCTCTCTAGGAGCATTCGCAGATTTGCCCCGCAGCGTGTCGGATGCCGCATAGTTTTACAAGGCCGAGGAGGGAAGCTCAATGGAGAAGCTGTTCTGGTCTCAGTATACTGAGACCGAACACCCGATGCCTCTGAGCGACCAGCTGAAGCAACTGGTCGAGCTGCACAAGGCGGCCGAACAGGCCATGAAGGGCTTTATAGTCCGGATGTGGCCTGGTGACGCCTTTCCCAACAGCTACTTCGGCCTGGTGAGGCGGCTTGTCGATGCCTGCCCACGGCTGGTGTAGGATCGAAAGTATGTCTAGAGGGGGGTGATTAGACTACTTGACCAAATAAAAACTTAACCTTTTCCCAATTTCAGTTCTTGGCAGATTTTAGCTATTTTAGGACAAGTCAAGCAATCATCACACAATTCAAGCAAGCATGCAAAGAGTATATTGGCAGCGGAAAGTAAAGCATGCAACTTGAAAGAATGTAAAGGGAAGGGTTTGGAGAATTCAAACGCAATTGGAGACATGGATGTTTTTCCCATGGTTCGGATAGGTGGTGCTATCCTACATCCACGTTGATGGAGACTTCAACCCACAAAGGGTAACGGTTGCGCGAGTCCACAAAGGGCTCCACCCACAAAGGGTAACGGTTGCACGAGTCCACACAGGGCTCCACCCACGAAGGGTCCACGAAGAAGCAACCACCCACAAAGGGTCCACGAAGAAGCAACCTTGTCTATCCCACCATGGCCATCGCCCGCACAGGACTTGCCTCACTAGCAGTAGATCTTCACGAAGTAGGCGATCTCCTTGCCCTTACAAACTCCTTGGTTCAACTCCACAATCTTGTCGGAGGCTCCCAAGTGACACCTAGCCAATCTAGGAGACACCACTCTCCAAGAAGTAACAAATGGTGTGTAGGTAATGAACTCCTTGCTCTTGTGCTTCAAATGATAGTCTCCCCAACACTCAACTCTCTCTCATAGGATTTGGATTTGGTGGAAAGAAGATTTGAGTGGAAAGCAACTTGGGAAGGCTAGAGATCAAGATTCATATGGTAGGAATGGAATATCTTGGTCTCAACACATGAGTAGGTGGTTCTCTCTCAGAACATATGAGTAGGAATTGTGTATGTGTTCTGATGGCTCTCTCCACGAATGAAGAGGAGGTGGAGGGGTATATATAGCCTCCACACAAAATCCAACCGTTACACACAGTTTTCCAATCTCGGTGGGACCGAATCAACAAACTCGGTCGGACCGAAAATGTAAACCTAGTGACCGTTAGAGATTTTCGGTGGGACTGACATGCAACTCGGTGGGACCGATATGGTTAGGGTTTGGGCATAACGTAATCTCGGTGAGACCGATTACACAAACTCGGTGAGACCGAATTTGGTAATTAGCTAACCAGAGAGTTGGTCAGGCAAACTCGGTGGGACCGATTTGCTCTTTCGGTGAGACCGAAAAGTTACAAAGGGGAAACACTGAATTTACATTGCAATCTCGGTGGGACCGATTCGCTCTTTCGGTGAAACCGAAAAGTTATGAAAGGGAAACAGAGAGTTTGCAATCCCATCTCGGTGAGACCGAGATCCCTATCGGTAGAACCGAATTGCTAGGGTTTGGCAGTGGCTTATGACAAGTGAAACTCGGTGGCGCCGGATAGAAAGAATCGGTAGGACCGAGTTTGGCTTTGGGTTTAGGTCATATGTGGATATGGGAAAGTAGTTGAGGGTTTTGGAGCATATCACTAAGCACATGAAGCAAGAGGCTCATTAAGCAACACCTCATCCCTCCTTGATAGTATTGGCTTTTCCTAAAGACTCAATGTGATCTTGGATCACTAAAATATGAAAAGAAGAGTCTTGAGCTTTTGAGCTTGAGCCAATCCTTTGTCCTTAGCATTTTGAGGGTTCCACTTTCACATCCATGCCATGCCAATCATTGAGCTTTCCTGAAATAATCATCTTGGAATAGCATTAGCTCAATGAGCTATATGTTGTTATGAATTACCAAAACCACCTAGGGATAGTTGCACTTTCAGCTCGAAGTCATCAAGCGGTCCGTCTGCATCGAAGGTGCACGCCGGGCTTTCGCCCGTGCGAAGGTGCACTGGGCCAAGATGGACGCCGTGAAGCTGGTGAAGGAAGGGCCGCCGCACGGCAAGGAGCATCGCCAACCCGAGATGTATTATGAGGGTGTCCTGAAGGGTGCCCGTCTTGTAGCGGACGATTGTGCAAAAGATGTAATATTTGAATAATCTTGCTCATGTAATCCTGTAGTATGAAAACTTGTTCATATGCGCTATGCAACGCTTGCTTGAATTTAAAATATTGCCTTATGTTCGGTTGTTTATCAAATCTGAGAGATGGCTAGTCGTCGGCTTCTGCCCCCACGCCACGAGTGCTGGGGTGTTCGGGATAAACCTGAGCACTCTTGTTCCCATTGTTGGGTCCTTCGAGGGAGGTACTCAGCACAACGAACAAGGCAATCAGACTATAATGCATTATCACTCTCACTTAGCCATAGAATTCTATAATTTTAAATTTCGGTGAAGCCCCTAGTATTCGGAAGGCCGAATTCGGGGCGCGATACACGCCTTAAGCCGGACAGAGCCGACTCTTCTCTCTAAGCGGCATAAGTCTTTAGGGACTTGAAACCTCTCAAACAGCGACCAGTCTCTCGCCTTATCATGAAAATCAGTTTTAGCTTTCTCTACTGAGGTGCTTAGCCCAGCAGAACCGGGGCACAATCGTAGTAGTTCTCCCAGTGCTACCTTAGCCGATATAGCAGAACATAAGGTACCAAAACATGGGAGCCGGGCAAACCCAACTATTGACCCAAGACATGATTCGGAGCTGATGCATATAATGCTATAAGTTCGGGGTGTCGCACTGTCGAAAGTGTTCGGACTTCTCACACCGCATTATGGGGTATGCTTAAGCCCCTGGTGTATTGGCCATACCAGAGTGTACGGGTGCTAGATGTCATGAATGAACATATATATATATAGAAAGGAAGAATGCAATAATAGTCTTAATGCTATGCATTGTTTATTCAAAAAGGTGCGTTAAAGCAGAATGATACAAGTAGTGCAATAAGCAAAAAGTAGGACTGTTTGACATGTCCCTTCCAAGGGCAAGCTGAGGAATAGTATTAAAGCAAATATTTCACTCGTTATCATAATCCACCTGGGAGTTCCATGGTGTGACATAGCTTTCTGCCTCCTTGGTTGTTGCATCATGTGTTTGGCAATCATGCTGCCGGACAGGGTTTCCAGAGATTAAAGTCCTGAAAGAGAAAAATAACAAAGTGGGAAGCCCCTAGTGTGGTTTAAGCCGCGTCTTGGGGCGTGCCGTAGTTGTGCCCCCCTCCCCACCTGTGCCCATGGTATTTTTAATGCGTAATTATGTACGCGTGGCACGGATTTCGCCGTTTGGCTAGGACCGGGGTGGGGGCCGCATTGCTATGCGAGCTCGGAACATGCCAGGCAGTCCTGTTGCCGATTACTCCGGGCGCGCTTGAAGGTGTCCGGGTCATTAATCGCCAAACTAGTGGATTGCCTTAAGAGGCTGCTTTGCGCTTCTGTTGCGAGGGCCACAGTGTGCTCCTCCGTGCGGAGAGAGCGCTCTGTGTTTCCATTGACTGTGATGACCCCCCAAGGTCCTGGCATCTTGAGCTTGAGATATGCGTAATGTGGTGAATCTAGCAAATGCGGTTCGCCTGAGCAGTGCATGGTAGCCACTGCGGAACGGGACTATGTCGAAGATTAACTCTTCGCTTCGGAATTTATCCGGAGATCCGAAGACCACTTCCAGTGTTACTGAGCCTGTGCAATGGGCCTCTACACCTGGTATGACGCCTTTAAAGGTCGTTTTAGTGGGTTTGATCCTTGAGGGGTCTATACCCATTTTGCGTACTGTGTCCTGATAAAGCAGGTTTAGGCTACTGCCGCCATCCATAAGGACTTGAGTGAGGTGAAATCTGTCAATGATTGGGTCTAAGACCAATGCGACGAATCCGCCATGACGGATACTAGTGGGGTGGTCCCTGCGGTCGAAGGTGATCGGGCAGGAATAACATGGGTTGAACTTTGGGGCGACTGGCTCCAACGCATATACGTCCCTGAGCGCACGCTTCCGCTCCCTCTTGGGGATGTGGGTTGCGTATATCATGTACACCGTCCGCACTTGTGGGGGGAACCTCTTCTGTCCTCCGATGTTTGGCTGCCGGGGCTCCTCCTCGTCATCGCTATGTGAACCCTTATCTTTGTTTTCGGCATTTATCTTGCCGGCCTACTTAAACACCCAACAATCCCTGTTGGTGTGGTTGGCTGGCTTGTCGGGGGTGCCGTGTATTTGGCACGAGCGATCGAGTATAAGGTCCAAACTGGATGGGCCCGGAGTGCTTCTTTTGAATGGCTTTTTCCGCTGACCGGGTTTAGAGCCTTTGAATCCGGCATTGACTATTGTATCCTCGGTATTGTCGCTATTAATGCGGCGCTTATGTTTGTTGCCACGTGACCTGCCGTTGTCGTCCTTGGTATCCGAAGTACCATGGTTCTTTGATATGTTATTGCTGTGAGCCAGCCAGCTGTCCTCTCCCGCACAGAAGAGGGTCATGAGTGTCGTGAGGGCTGCCATAGATTTCGGCTTTTCCTGGCCAAGGTGCCGGGCGAGCCATTCATCGCGGATGTTGTGCTTGAAAGCTGATGGGGCCTCTGTATTCGGACAGTCGATGATTTGATTTTTCTTTGTTAGGAACCGTGTCCAGAATTTCCTGGACGATTCCTCTGGCTGCTAAATTATGTGGCTCAAGTCATCGGCATCTGGTGGTCGCACATAAGTGCCCTGAAAGTTGTCGAGGAATGCGGCTTCCAGATCTTCCCAACAGCCAATGGACTCTGCTGGCAAGCTGTTGAGCCAATGCCGAGCTGGTCCTTTGAGTTTGAGTGGGAGGTATTTGATGGCGTGTAGGTCATCACCGCAGGCCATGTGGATGTGCAGGAGGAAATCCTCGATCCATACCACAGGATCTGTTGTGCCGTCATATGATTCTATATTTACGGGTTTGAAACCCTCTGGGATTTGATGATCCATTACTTCGTCTGTGAAGCATAAGGGGTGTGTGGCGCCTCTGTACTGGGCTATGTCACGACGCAGCTCGGATGAGTCTTGCCCACTGTGTTCGGCTCGGCTAGACTTACTTTACTGTATCCGGCGTGACAATTATCGTCTCGCATAGTGGCGCGCCCTCGTGATCCGTAGATCGATCTTCCATGTTTTGCTTTGTCCTCCAATAAGTCTCGCGGGTCTGGCGTATTTCCCCATACCTTTTTATTTGATTGGCATCGGGGTGCGGGCTGAGCTTTTGGCTGGAATGTCTCTCTATCGCGGCCACGAGGTGGCCAATCAGCCGCGTCATACGCCGGGGATGTAGGTTTCGGTGCTTCCTCCTCCAGTCGGGGTAGCAACCTACACTTTGGGTAACTCTTGGAGGGGCATTCGAGTTTGTAATCCTCGGCCGCCAGGACTTCAGTCCATCTGTCAGCTAGCAAATCTTGATCAGCTTGAAGCTGCTGCTGCTTTTTCTTAAGGCTATTTGCCGTGGCTATAAGCCGGCGTTTGAAGCGCTCTTGTTCGACGGGATCCTCAGGAACGACGAATTCATCATCGTCGAGGCTTGCTTCATCTTCGAAGGGAGGCATGTAATTATCATCCTCCGCCTCTCCATCTGCCGCTCTCTCTGGAGGCTGGCTTCTCCGTCCTCCTGCCCTAAATCTTGCTGGAGGGGATTGTTGCCGTCTTCGGCACTGTCCGGAGTGCTATTATCTCCTGTGCCGGTATCACCGCTTTTGCCTTGGCAGGACTTAGAGCGGCACGCTGACGCCGGCGCTTGAGTTGCTTCTTGGAGGGGTCATCCTCCGTTGTCTCGTCGCCATTGCCTTCTTTGGGTGTCTCCACCATGTATATATCATATGATGAGGTGGTTGTCCAGTGCCCTGTGGGCAGTGGTTCCTCTTCGTCTCCCGCATCGTTGTTCATACTGTCGATGTCTTGGGAGTCGAAGTCGAGCATGTCGGTTAAGTCTTCGACAGTGACTACTAAGTGGGTGGTGGGTGGGCGGCGAATTTCTTCGTCATCCGCATCCCAATCCTGTCGGACATAGTTCGGCTAGGACTCTCCTGACAAGGAGAGGGACCTTAATGAGTCCAGTATGTCGCCAAAGGGCGAGTGCTGAAAAATATCCGCAGAGGTGAACTCCATGATCGGCGCCCAATCAGATTCGACAGGAACGGGCGCAGGCGGTTCGGAGTCCGTGGCCGGAGAAGGATCTGGCAGTTTAGCAATACGGCTCTCGTGAAGGGTAAGGTCGATATTCAGCTCGGTCGCCGCAGAGGATACGGCCTCCGTGGCGGGGTCTATCCACCCATCCATGGATGGTGCAACTAGCTCCGAATTGAGGGTCGGAGCGGCTGCCGATGCAATTTCTTGAACACTGCCCGATGGTAGAGCTAGATCGTACTCATCATGACCGCGTAGCGCACAAGGCAGGGGCTCGAATCCGTCGAAGATCAAGTCTCCGCGGATATTGGTCGTGTAGTTTAAGCTTCCATACCTGACCTGGTGGCCAGGGGCCTAACTTTCGATCTGCTCCAGATGGCCAAGCGAGTTGGCCCGCAATGCGAAGCCGCCGAACACAAAGATCTGTCCGGGGAGAAAAGTCTCACCCTGGACTGCATCGCTATCGATGATCGTAGGAGCCATCAAGCCTAACGGCGATGACACAGAGGAAATCTCAATGAAAGCACCAATGTCAGTGTCAAAACCGGCAGATCTCGGGTAGGGGGTCCCGAACTGTGCGTCTAAGGCGGATGGTAACAGGAGGCAGGGAACACGATGTTTTACCCAGGTTCGGGCCCTCTTGATGGAGGTAAAACCCTACGTCCTGCTTGATTTATTCTGATGATATGAGTATTACAAGAGTTGATCTACCATGAGATCGGAGAGGCTAAACCCTAGAAGCTAGCCTATGGTATGATTGTATGTTGTCCTACGGACTAAAACCCTCCGTTTTATATAGACACCGGAGGGGGTTAGGGTTACACAAGGTCGGTTACAAAGGAGGAGATATCCATATCCGTACTGCCTATCTTGCCTTCCACGCCAAGTAGAGTCCCATCCGGACACGAGACGAAGTCTTCAATCTGGTATCTTCATAGTCCAATAGTCTGGCCAAAGGATATAGTCCGGCTGTCCGGAGACCCCCTAATCCAGGACTCCCTCACCCGTTGTATGCAAACGTTAGAATCTATCACACCCGATCATCACTTCGTGCTTCGAAACAACGAACCTTCGCAACGGTGCACAGTTAGGAGGAACACATTTCTTGAAATTTTAGTGAGGGGTCATCTTATTTATGCTACCGTCGTCCTAAGAAAATAAGATGTAAACATGACAAACATCACATGCAAATCATAAAGTGACATGATATGGCCAATATCATCTTGCGCCTTTGATCTCCATCTTCGAGGCGCAGCATGATCACCTTCGTCATCGGCATGACACCATGATCTCCATCATCGTGTCTTCATGAAGTTGTCTCGCCAACTATTACTTCTACTACTACGACTAACGGTTAGCAATAAAGTAAAGTAATTACATGGCGTTTTTCATTGACACGCAGGTCATACAATAAATTAAGACAACTCCTATGGCTCCTACCGGTTGTCATACTCATCGACATGCAAGTCGTGATTCCTATTAAAAGAACATGATTAATGTCATACATCACATATATCATTCATCACATCCTTTTGGCCATATCACATCACACAACATACCCTGCAAAAACAAGTTAGACGTCCTCTAATTGTTGTTGCATGTTTTACATGGCTGTTATGGGTTTCTAGCAAGAACATTTCTTACCTACGCAAAAGCCACAACAGCGATATGCTAATTGCTATTTACCCTTCATAAGGACCCTCTTCATCGAATCTGTTCCAACTAAAGTGGGAGAGACAGACACCCGCTAGCCACCTTATGCATCAAGTGCATGTTAGTCGGTGGAACCAGTCTCACGTAAGCATACGTGTAAGGTCGGTCCGGGCCGCTTCATCCCACAATGCTGCCGAATCAAGATAAGACTAGTAATGGTAAGCAAATTGAACAAATCATCACCCACAACTACTTTGTGTTCTACTCGTGCATAGAATCTATGCATAGACCTAGCTCATGATGCCACTGTTGGGGAACGTAGTAATAATTCAAAATTTTCCTACGTGTCACCAAGATCAGTCTAGGAGATGCTAGCAACGAGAGACAGAGGGAGTGCATCTTCATAACCTTGAAGATCGCTAAGCGGAAGCGTTACAAGATCACAGTTGATGGAGTCGTAATTATAATTAAAATCGCATAAGATTCGATCAAGCGCCGAACGGACAGTGCCTCCGCGCTCAACACACGTACAGCCCAGGGACGTCTCCTCCTTCTTGATCCAGCAAGGGGAGAGGAGAAGTTGAGGGAGAACTCTGGTAGCACAACGGCGTGGTGGCGGTGGAGCTTGTGGTTCTCCGGCAGAGCTTCGCTAAGCACTACGGAGGAGGAGGAGGTGTTAGAGGAGGGAGGGGATGCGCCAGGGAAGGGGTGCGGTTGCCCTCTCTCTCCCTCACTATATATAGGGGGAAGGGGGAGGAGGAGGCGCCCTAGGGTTTCCCTAGGGGAGGGGCGGCGGCCACAGGGGAAACCGTAGATGGGTTTGGGCGCCCCCGCACCTAGGAAACTTGCCCCCGAAGCCGGGAGGGGCGGCTGCCCTAGGGGAGGTGCCCCCGCCTCTCCAGGTTACGTGAGTGGGGTTGGAAGGGGCGCACAACCCCTTAGTGGGCTGGTGTGCCCCTCCCCTTGGCCCATAAGGCCCCCCAACGCTTGTCGGGGCCTCTGAAACACCTTTCGATCACGCTGGTCACCACCCGGTACTCCCAGAACAATTCCGGACTCCAATACCCTTCGTCCAATATATCGATCTTCACCTCCGGACCATTCCAGAGTTCCTCATCACGTCCGGATCTCATCCGGGACTCCAAACAACCTTCGGTAACAACATAATATTCCCATTACAACTCTAGCGTCACCTAACCTTAAGTGTGTAGACCACTACAAAAAAAGACACATCCATGACATTTTGGGCCGAACGAAATTTTTTCTGTCATACTTATGACACTTCTATGACGATAACTGTGACAAAACCAGGTATCATCATAGATGTGGTGGAGTCCTACTTCTATGACAAAAAATCATGATAGAAAATGGGCTTTTCGTCCTGGGCGGGCCGGAGACGCAGCTGCATGACATTCTTTTGGCCGTCCATGACGGAAAAAACCGTGGTAGAAGCTAGGGCGAGGAAAATATTGGGGTGTTCCCGGTTACGGTGGGTGGTCGGGGCCGAGCGATGCGCGTTTCTCTCGTACACGCACGTGCGTGGGTGCAAGGCGTTGGGCTCTAACTGAACCCGAGCGATTGCACTGCAGGCTACGCGTTACTGAACCCGAGCGATCGATCAATGGCTGTTAACTGAACTCGATCGAGCGATTCCTTTGCTACTGTTGCTAACTGAAGCCGAGCGATGCTGCCTCTGGATGAATAGTGAGCATTGCGGGGGGGTTTGGATGAACAGTTCCCGGTGGGGGTGGATGAACAAGACCCCGTGGTGTTGCCTCTGGATGAATAGTACCCCGATCAATCGAGCCGGTTGGGGCTGGATGAACAGGACCCCGTGGAGGGCAGGATGAACAGGACCACCCCATGGAGGGCAAGATGAACAGTAGACGGTGGAGGGCTGGATGAACAGTAGTCCATGGAGGGGTGGTTAAACAGGAGCCCGTGGAGAGGGCTGGTTGAATACTAGCCGGTGGAGTAGCGCGCGGTGGAGGCTGGATGAACAGGAGCCCGTGGATGAACAGTCGCAGGTGGAGGCTGGAGGAGGTCGACGGTGGACGAACAGTTGCCCGTGGAGGCTGGAGGGGGTCGACGGTGGAGATGAACAGGACCCCCGTTTCGACCGTAGCCCTCCAACACAAGTCCGTTTCTTCCGTTTTGCGGTACGCCACACCCCTCCCGATCAACAGGACCCCCATTTCGACCATAGGAGGTCCGTTTCCTCCGTTTTGCGGTACGCCAGACCCCTCCCGATGAACAGGATCCCGTTTCGAAGATGGCCGGTCGAACACAAGGCCGTTTCCTATGTTCTGCGGTACGCCAGGCCTCGTTTCCATCGGCTGTTCCATCCAAGCCCTCCCGATGAACACGACGACGCATTCCATTCTGATCCATCCTGTTGACTCCCCATGAACACGACGACGATGTCTCTCCGTTCCGACCCAGCCATGTACACGATCCCTGGCCATACGTATGCACGAGTAGGCATTCGAGACCCTGCCCGTATGTACGTACGTGGCCGTATTTTCTTTCTTGCACACTGGCCGCTGTACGACCGTGCACATGCTACGCGCGCGCCTCTACTACGACATGTGTGCGCCTCTACATCGACCAGTATGTATGTACACGTTCGCGACCAGAATGACAACGCTACATATGCTTCCACCAGGTGGGTCCCGGCTGTCAGGCACTTCCTTGCATGCGAAGATGTAGCTGGTGGGTCCCAGCAGTCAGGGGGGCGAATTGTTTTTTTTGTCGGACGCACTTCCTTGCGTGCGAAGATGTAGCTGGTGTGTCCCAGCAGTCGAGGGAAACATTTTTTTCACGAAATACGGTGGCCCGTCCGGTGGGTCCCTGCTGTCAGGTGGAGGAATAATTATTTTGCGCGTAATAAGGAGGCACTTCCTTGTTGCGGCCGTGGACCCAGCTGTCAGCCTCTCCACGTACAGTCCACGTCCGATGGAAGTCGTTCCTTGACCACGTTGACCACACCGCGCCGAGAGCACCAGGGCAGTGGACGACGGCGAGGCCTAGGAAGGGGACGATGCGGAGCCGAGGAAGACGCGGCAGTGGAAGCCCGCGCGGAGAGGAGTACGAGGGTTCGCTGGTTCGGCTGTGGTGTGAGGTTGTCGTCGCCGCAGAATAATAGGGGGTGTGGGTGAGTGGAGGGAAGCCCTGGCCAACGGTGGGAGTAGTAGGGGCGGTGAGGCCTGTGCGGCAGCACAGCCGGCCACGGGAGGCAGGAGCAGGCGGCACGACCGGCGCTGCTTTGGGCGGCTGGAGCAAGAAGACCAGAGGTTGAAGAAGCACGACGGCCATTGGATGGACATCGTATGGTCACTGCAGCTAGAATCGTTTATATTGACTAAGTCGACAAAGCCCTTGGTACGCGTCAACTTAGTAGGCCGCAGATCAGCTTCCGAAATGGTGTGCCCCAGATGTCAGGGGGAGGAATAATTTTTTGGGCGGGTGAAGCTAGAATATCCGAGATTGAAGAAGAAGCACGGCAGCCGTTGGATGGACATCCAACGGCCACTACTGCTAGAAGCATGTGTTGACTAGAAGTTGACAAAGCCTTACATACGCGTCAACTCTCTTCCTTTTTTAGGGGACGCGTCAACTTAGTAAGGCTGCAAGTGTGTGGAAGAGAACTTATAGCCCATTTGAGATTTGTAAGAATGTGCAGCCAATTTTTTAATTCTAATGGAATTTACTACAGCCCATTTACAGTTTGTTAAAAGTAAATCCCATTTCAACCAACCGTTCAAAACAGAATTCAATAAAATTTCCCACATTTTGATGGGATCCGAAATATTTTATCCCGAAATTTCTAGTCAGATTAAATACAATTTCAATATAAATTTATATTACGTAAAAATCCAACGAAACATTGCGCTCACAAGAATTAATGAAATTAAATTTTTCAATATCCAAAAATAATATTATATAAAGTAAATACGTGTTTGGTGCATTTTTTTATAGTTACTGCCCAGTTTTTATAATTACATCCCATTTATTATTTCTTAAAGCCCATTTTCTTGTTAAGCCTAATGCATACCTACTAGGAAAGATTTGCAGCCCAGCGGGATGAAGAATAACAACTTGACCTTACCTGGTGATACGTCTCCAACGTATCTATAATTTTTGATTGCTCCATGCTATATTATCTACTGTTTTAGACATTATTGGGCTTTATTTTCCACTTTTATATTATTTTTGGGACTAACCTATTAACTGGAGGCCCAGCCCAGAATTGCTGTTTTTTGCCTGTTTTAGGGTTTCAAAGAAAATGAATATCAAAAGGAGTCCAAATGGAATGAAACCTTCGGAAACGTGATTTTCTCATCAGATAAGATCCAGGAGACTTGGACCCTCTGTCAAGAAAGCCATGAGGTGGTCACGAGGGTAGGGGGCGCCCCCCCCCCTAGGGTGCACCCCCATGCCTCATGGGCCCCTTGAAGCTCCACCGACGTACTTCTTCCTCCTATATATATCCACGTACCCCCAAACGATCGGGGACGGAGCCAAAAACCTAATTCCACCACCACAACTTTCTGTATCCATGAGATCCCATCTTGGGCGCTGTTCCGGACATCCGCCGGAGGGGGCATCGATCACTGAGGGCTTCTACATCATCATCCAAGCCCATCCGATGAAGTGTGAGTAGTTTACTTCAGACCTAGGGGTCCATAGCTAGTAGCTAGATGGCTTCTTCTCTCTTTTTGGATCTCAATACAATGTTCTCCCCCTCTCTCGTGGAGATCTATTCGATGTAACCTTCTTTTTGCGGTGTGTTCGTTGAGACCGATGAATTGTGGGTTTATGACCAAGTCTAACTATGAATAATATTTGAATCTTCTCTGAATTCTTTTATGTATTATTGGTTATCTTTGCAAGTCTCTTCGAATTATCAGTTTGGTTCGGCCTACTAGATTGGTTGTTCTTGCCATGGGAGAAGTGCTTAGCTTTGGGTTCAATCTTACAGTGTCCTTTCCCAGTGACAGAAGGGGCAGCAAGGCACGTATTGTATTGTTGCCATCAAGGATAACAAGATGGTGTTTTTATCATATTGCATGAAACTATCCCTCTACATCATGTCATCTTGCTTAAGGAGTTACTCTGTTTTTAACTTAATACTCTAGATGCATGCTGGATAGCGGTCGATGAGTGGAGTAATAGTAGTAGATGCAGAATCGTTTCGGTCTACTTGTCTCGGACGTGATGCCTATACACATGATCATACCTAGATATTCTCATAACTATGTTCAATTCTGTCATTTGCTCAACAATAATTTGCTCACCCATCATAGAATACTTATGCTCTTGAGAGAAGCCACTAGTGAAACCTATGGCCCCCGGGTCTCTTTCTCATCATATCAATCTCCATCACTTTATTATTGCTTTGCTTTTGCTTTGCTTTTACTTTATTTACTTTGCATCTCTATACCAAAAATACCAAAAATATTATTTATCTTCTCTATCAGATCTCACTTCCGTAAGTGACTGTGAAGGGATTGACAACCCCTAAGCGCGTTGGTTGCGTTGAGCTATTATTTTTGTGTAGGTACGAGGGACTCGAGCGTAGCCTCCTACTGGATTGATACCTTGGTTCTCAAAAACTGAGGGAAATACTTACGCTACTTTGCTGCATCATCCCTTCTCTTCGGGGAAATCCAACGCAGTGCTCAAGAGCTAGCAAGAAGAATTTCTGGCGCCGTTGCCGGGGAGTCTGCGCAAAAGTCAACATACCAAGTACCCATCACAATCCCTATCTCCCGCATTACATTATTTGCCATTTTCCTCTCGTTTTCCACTCCCCCACTTCACCCTTGCCGTTTTATTCGCCCTCTCTCTCTCTATCCTCCCTCTCTTTCTCTGTTTGCCTTTTTTCCCGTTTGCTTTTTGTTTACTCGTGTGTTAGTTTGCTTGTTTGTCGTGATGGCTCAAGATAATACTAAATGTGTGACTTCACCAATACCAATAATAATGATTTCCTTAGCACTCTGATTGCTCCTCTTACCGATGCTGAATCTTGTGAAATTAATACTGCTTTGTTGAATCTTGTCATGAAAGATCTGTTCTCCGGCCTTCCTAGTGAAGATGCCGCTACTCATCTTAATAGCTTCGTTGATTTGTGTGACATGCAAAGTAAGAAAGATGTCGATAATGATATTGTTAAATTGAAGCTATTTCCTTTTTCGCTTAGAGAACGTGCTAAAGCATGGTTTTCGTCTTTGCCTAAAAATAGTATTGATTCATGGAACAAGTGCAAAGATGCTTTTATCTCTAAATATTTTCCTCCCACTAAGATCATCTCTCTTAGAAACGATATTATGAATTTTAAACAACTTTATCATGAACATATTGCACAAGCTTGGGAGAGAATGAAATTAATGATACGTAATTGCCCTGCTCATGGTTTAAATTTGTGGATGATTGTTCAGAATTTTTATGCCGGATTGAATTTTGCTTCTAGAAATCTTTTAGATTCGGCCGCGGGAGGCACTTTTATGGAAATCACTTTAGGAGAAGCTACTAAACTCCTAGATAATATTATGGTTAATTATTCTCAATGGCAAACTGAAAGATCTACTAAAAAGGTGCATGCGATAGAAGAAATTAATGTTTTGAGTGGAAAGATGGATGAACTTATGAAATTATTTGCTAATAAGAGTGTTTCTTCTGATCCTAATGATGTGCCCTTGTCTACTTTGATTGAGAATAATAATGAATCTATGGATGTGAATTTTGTTGGTAGGAACAATTTTGGTAACAACGCGTATAGAGAAAATTTCAATCCTAGGCCTTATCCTAGTAATCCCTCTAATAATTATGGTAATTACTACAACAATTCTTATGGAAATTATAATAAGATGCCCTTTGATTTTGAATCTAATATTAAAGAATTTATTTCTTCACAAAAGAATTTTAATGCTATGATTGAAGAAAAGTTGCTTAAGATTGATGATTTGGCTAGGAACGCTGATAGAATTGCTCTTGATGTTGATTCTTTGAAACTTAGATCTATTCCACCTAAGCATGATATCAATGAGTCTCTCAAAGCCATGAGAATTTCCATTGACGAGTGCAAAGAAAGAACCGCTAGGATGCGTGCTAAGAAAGATGCCTTTATAAAAGCATGTTCTTCTAGTTCCTATGAAAATAATGATGAAGATCTAAAAGTTATTGATGTGTCCCCTATTAAATCTTTGTTTTGCAATATGAATCTTGATAATGATGGGACTGAATATGATCCACCTTTACCTAGAAGGCGTTCTAACAATTCGGAATTTGTTGATCTTGATGCTAAATTTGATAAAACTGGGATTGAAGAAATTAAAACCATAGATGTTGCTAAACCCACTATTGTGGATTTCAAGGAATTTAACTATGAAAATTTCTCTTTCATTGATTGTATTTCCTTGTTGCAATCCGTGCTAAAATCTCCTCACGCTTATAGTCAAAATAAAGCGTTTACTAAACATATCGTTGATGCCTTGATGCAATCTTATGAAGAAAAACTTGAATTGGAAGTTTCTATCCTTAGAAAACTTTATGATGAGTGGGAACCAACCATTAAGATTAAAATTAAAAATTATGAGTTTTATGCTTTGTGTGATTTGGGTGCTAGTGTCTCTACTATTCCCAAAACTTTGTGTGATTTACTAGATTTCCGTGATTTTGATGATTGCTCTCTAAACTTGCATCTTGCGGATTCAACTATTAAGAAACCTATGGGAAGAATTAATGATGTTCTTATTGTTTCTAATAGGAATTATGTGCCTGTAGATTTTATCGTTCTTGATATAGATTGCAAGCCTTCTTGCCCTATTATTCTCGGTAGACCGTTCCTTAGAACGGTTGGTGCAATTATTGATATGAAGGAAGGGAATATTAGATTTCAATTTCCATTAAAAAAGGGCATGGAACACTTCCCTAGAAATAAAATAAAATTACCATATGAATCTATCATGAGAGCCACTTATGGATTTCCTACCAAAGATGGCAATACCTAGATCTATTCTTACTTGTTATGCATAGCTAGGGGCGTTAAACGATAGCGCTTGTTGGGAGGCAACCCAATTTCATTTTTATTCCTTGCTTTTTGCTCCTGTTTAGTAATAAATAAATTATTTAGCCTCTGTTTTGGTTGTGTTTTTTGTGTTTAATTAGTGTTTGTGCCAAGTAGAACCGTTGGGAAGACTTGAGGAAAGTCTTGTTGAACTTGCTGTAAAAAACAGAAACTTTAGCGCTCACGAGAACTGATATAATTTTATTTGGAAAGTGATATTTAGTTAATTATTTTTTCATATGATTAATAGATAAATTCCTCACGTCCAAAAATTTATTTTATAATTTTTGGTGTTCCAGATCTTGCGCTAGCTACAGATTACTACAGACTGTTCTGTTTTTGACAGATTCTGTTTTCCGTGTGTTGTTTGCTTATTTTGATGAATGTATGGCTAGTAAAATAGTTTATAATCCATAGAGAAGTTGGAATACAGTAGTTTTAACACCCATATAAATAAATAATGAGTTCATTACAGTACCTTGAAGTGGTCTTTTGTTTTCTTTCGCTAACGGAGCTCACGAGTTTTCTACTTTAAGTTTTGTGTTGTGAAGTTTTCAAGTTTTGGGTAAAGATTTGATGGATTATGGAACAAGGAGTGGCAAGAGCCTAAGCTTGGGGATTACCATGTCACCCCCAAGATAATCTAAGGACACCTAACAGCCAAAGCTTGGGGATGCCCCGGAAGGCATCCCCTCTTTCGTCTACTTCTATCGGTAACTTTACTTGGAGCTATATTTTTGTTCACCACATGATATGTGTTTTGCTTGGAGCGTCTTTTATTATTTGAGTCTTTGCTTATTAGTTTACCACAATCATCCTTGTTGTACACACCTTTTGAGAGAGCCATACATGATTTGGAATTTGATAGAATACTCTATGTGCTTCACTTATATCTTTTGAGCTTTATAGTTTTGCTCTAGTGCTTCACTTATATATTTTAGAGCACGGTGGTGGATTTGTTTTATAGAAACTATTATTATCTCGTGCTTCACTTAGATTATTTTGAGAGTCTTAATAGCATGGTAATTTTCTTAAAATCCTAATATGCTTGGTATGCAAGATTAATAATAAAAGTTTCTTATGAGTGTGTGGAATACTAAGAAAAGTTTGATGCTTGATGATTGTTTTGAGATATGGAGGTAATAATATCAAAGTCATGCTAGTTGAGTAGTTGTGAAATTGATAAATACTTGTGTTGAGGTTTGCAAGTCCCGAAGCATGCACGTATGGTAAACATTATGCAACAAATTTGAAACATGAGGTGTTATTTGATTGTCTTCCTTATGAGTGGCGGTCGGGGACGAGCGATGGTCTTTTCCTACCAATATATCCCCCTAGGAGCATGCGCGTAGTGCCAAGGTTTTTGATGACTTGTAGATTTTTGCAATAAGTATGTGAGTTCTTTATGACTAATGTTGAGTCCATGGATTATACGCACTCTCACCCTTCCATCCTTGCTACCCTCTTCAGTATCGTGCATTGCCCTTTCTCACATTGAGAGTTGGTGCAAACTTCGCCGGTGCATCCAAACCTCGTGATATGATATGCTCTTTCACACATAAACCTCCTTATATCTTCCTCAAAACAGCCACCATACCTACCTATTATGGCATTTCCATAGCCATTCCGAGATATATTGCCATGCAACTTTCCATCATTCCATTCATCATGACACATTCATCATTGTCATATTGCTTAGCATGATCATGTAGTTGACATAGTATTTGTGGCAAAGCCACCATTCATAATTCTTTCATACATGTCACTCTTGGTTCATTGCATATCCCGGTACACCGCCGGAGGCATTCATATAGAGTCATCTTTGTTCTAGTATTGAGTTGTAATCATTGAGTTGTAAATAAATAGAAGTGTGATGATCATCATTATTAGAGCATTGTCCCAAGTGAGGAATAAATAAAAAAGAAAGGCCATAAAAAAGGAGAAGGCCCAAAAAAGAGAAAGGCCATAAAAAATAAAAGGCCCAAAAAAATGAGAGAAAAAGAGAGAAGGGACAATGTTACTATCCTTTTACCACACTTGTGCTTCAAAGTAGCACCATGATCTTCATAGTAGAGAGTCTCTCATGTTATCACTTTCATATACTAGTGGGAATTTTTAATTATAGAACTTGGCTTGTATATTCCAACAATGGGCCTCCTCAAGTGCCCTAGGTCTTCGTGAGCAAGCAAGTTGGATGCACACCCACTAGTTTCTTTTGTTGAGCTTTCATACATTTATAGCTCTAGTGCATCCGTTGCATGGCAATCCCTACTCCTTGCATTAACATCAATCGGTGGGCATCTCCATAGCCCGTTGATTAGCCTCGTTGATGTGAGACTTTCTCCTTTTTTGTCTTCTCCACATAACCCCCCTCATTATATTCTATTCCACCCGTAGTGCTATGTTCATGGCTCGCGCTCATCTATTGCGTGAAAGTTTATAGGTTTGAGATTACTAAAGTATGAAACAATTGCTTGGCTTGTCATCAGGGTTGTGCATGATGATAGCATTCTTGTGTGACGAAAATGAAACATGACTAAACTATATGATTTTGTAGGGATGAACTTTCTTTGGCCATGTTATTTTGAGAAGACATAATTGCTTAGTTAGTATGCTTGAAGTATTATCATTTTTATGTCAATATGAACTTTTGTCTTGAATCTTTCGGATCTGAATATTCATACCACAATTAAGAAGAATTACATTAAAATTATGCCAAGTAGCACTGCGCATCAAAAATTCTGTTTTTATCATTTACCTACTCGAGGACGAGCAAGAATTAAGCTTGGGGATGCTTGATACGTCTCCAACGTATCTATAATTTTTGATTGCTCCATGTTATATTATCTACTGTTTTAGACATTATTGGGCTTTATTTTCCACTTTTATATTATTTTTGGGACTAACCTATTAACCGGAGGCCCAGCCCAGAATTACTGTTTTTCTGCCTGTTTTAGGGTTACGAAGAAAAGTAATATCAAACGGAGTCCAAACAGAATGAAACCTTCGGAAACGTGATTTTCTCATCAGATAAGATCCAGGAGACTTGGACCCTCCATCAAGAAAGCCACGAGGTGGTCATGAGGGTAGGGGCGCCCCCCCTAGGGCGCGCCCCCCTGCCTCGTGGGCCCCTCGAAGCTCCACCGACGTACTTCTTCCTCCTATATATATCCACGTACCCCCAAACGATCGGGGACGGAGCCAAAAACCTAAATCCACCGCCGCAACTTTCTGTATCCACGAGATCCCATCTTGGGGCCTGTTTCGGAGCTCCACCGGAGGGGGCATCGATCACGGAGGGCTTCTACATCATCATCCAAGCCCCTCCGATGAAGTGTGAGTAGTTTACTTCAGACCTATGGGTCCATAGCTAGTAGCTAGATGGCTTCTTCTCTCTTTTTGGATCTCAATACGATGTTCTCCCCCTCTCTCGTGGAGATCTATTCGATGTAACCTTCTTTTTGCGGTGTGTTTGTTGAGACCGATGAATTATGGGTTTATGATCAAGTCTATCTATGAATAATATTTGAATCTTCTCTGAATTCTTTTATGTATGATTGGTTATCTTTGCAAGTCTCTTCGAATTATCAGTTTGGTTTGGCCTACTAGATTGGTTGTTCTTGCCATGGGAAAGTGCTTAGCTTTGGGTTCAATCTTGCGGTGTCCTTTCCCAATGACAGAAGGGGAAACAAGGCACGTATTGTATTGTTGCCATCGAGGATAACAAGATGGGGTTTTTATCATATTGCATGAAACTATCCCTCTACATCATGTCATCTTGCTTAAGGTGTTACTCTGTTTTTAACTTAATACTCTAGATGCATGCTGGATAGCGGTTGATGAGTGGAGTAATAGTAGTAGATGCAGAATCGTTTCGGTCTACTTATCTCGGACGTGATGCCTATATACATGATCATACCTAGATATTCTCATAACTATGCTCAATTCTGTCAATTGCTCAACAGTAATTTGTTCACCCACCGTAGAATACTTATGCTCTTGAGAGAAGCCACTAGTGAAACCTATGGCCCCCGGGTCTCTTTCTCATCATATCAATATCCATCACTTTATTATTGCTTTGCTTTTACTTTGCTTTTACTTTATTTACTTTGCATCTCTATACCAAAAATACCAAAAATATTATTTATCTTCTCTATCAGATCTCACTTCCGTAAGTGACCGTGAAGGGATTGACAACCCCTAAGCGCGTTGGTTGCGTTGAGCTATTGTTTTTGTGTAGGTACGAGGGACTCGAGCGTAGCCTCCTACTGGATTGATACCTTGGTTCTCAAAAACTGAGGGAAATACTTACGCTACTTTGCTGCATCATCCCTTCCTCTTCGGGGAAATCCAACGCAGTGCTCAAGAGGTAGCACCTGGGTATTCCTAAAAAAGTATAGCTGGGCTAGCCATTTTCAGCTTGAAAAAAATTAATATTTGGGCTGGATATTTGGCCTGGGCTAGACGGGCCACAGCCCGCCCAGTTAATAGCTGCAGCGATGTTGTCGTTGTTGTTCAGAGGAGAAAAATTAATATCTGGGCTATACATCGCTCAAGAAAAACTCTGTAGTGCTCACACCTCAAAAACACAAATACTGCTCGAGCTGCTTGGTCCCAGCTGTCGGCTGCTTCTTGTGCAATTCTCTCGTTTATTCACTACATAGGTTGACAATGGTGTGGGACCTTGATGTTAGGAAACTAGGAGGAAGCAAAAAATTTATTGTTTATATACTAATAAGGAGGCACTTGCGTACGTGAGGCTATGGCCCTGGTGGGTCCCCACTGTCATCCTCTCCAAGTAAAGTCATCTCCTCATCCTCATGTCCGTTGACCATGTTGACAACACGAGACGGCAGCGCCACGGTGAGCACAACAACTCGAAGGATGACGGAGAGGGCCTTGCGGGCCCTATGGATGGTCTGATACAGCGCCCGCTGCTCATTCGGGAAGCCAGGATCATTGAGCCACATATCCGCGACGGCATTGTCGTTCGCTTGTTCACCGGTGCTCGTTGAGGAGACGGGGGTTGTAGCACAAGTCCTCCTGCGCTGGTAGCTCTTCCGCCATTAGTGCGTCGAAGTGTGGCCGCAGCTGCTCTATGGTGAACACGGCATGAACCGGCTTGGACAATGGCGCCGGCTCCTGGTCGGAAGCTACGTCCATCGTCTGATTGTCGTCGCTCAGCTCGGTGAGGTAGCTGGCGAGCCAGCATGTCCGGTTGCTGGACCGAGTTTGACTGCCCTGGCCTGCCTAGACCGCCTCCCTCGCCCATGCACGCTTTCCGCCCGAAACGGTCAGCGTCGCCCGCCCCGCTTCCTGGTGCATGCGATTTCTATGCCTTCAAATGACACAACTGCCGTCCGTCCTTCTGCCGCCCACATTAATGATACACGGTTGCCGAGGCGGCTACTCTGGCGCCACACGTCCGTCCCTCCGCCGCCCACCATTGCTATATTAACTGCTGCGCTGGCCATAGTCGCAGTCATCCGCATCCCTTCCTATTCTCCTATCCACACCACTACTGCCCACCATGGCTTCCTCGCGCTCCAGTGCTCTTCGGGACGGGTGGACGACAGACCACAAGGAGATGGCAACCATTGCTGCCGACTGGCTGGCCGGCAGGTAGCCGGAGGACGACGACGTCCCAATGGAGAACAAGGTAGTCGACGATCCGGCACCAACCCCCTCCTCTGCGCCATCCTCGCCGGTGCATTGCACCATGACCATCGACGAGGCCCGTGCCCAATATATGGACACGGTGAGGCAGAAGCGTGAGGAGCAGTTCCAGGAGGCGCAGGCCAACGCCGCCTACAACCACCATCTCCTCCAGGAGCACCTGCAGGCGGAGGAGCAGATCGCCGCAGAGCGGGCGGAGCAGGAGGCGTTGCTCGACTCGTACCGCTCCGCCCGCGAGGGCCGCCTCGAGCGCTGGCGGTACCGCATGCGGGTGGCGCAGGCTGCGGCTGCCTACAAAGAGGGTGATGAAGTGGGCAAGACGCTGTTTGGCTAGACCGAGGACGAGGCAGAGGACAATGTCAGCTCTGACGAGTCCCCGCTCCGCTGGCGTCGACGAGGCCCCGCGGTGCCAACAACGAGGCAGAGGACACCGCCGGCTCCGCCGAGGCCCCACTATGCCGGCAACGAGGGGGAGGATTTCCCCCATTCCGTCGAGGCACCGCCTGCTGGCAACGAGATAGAGGACATCGCCGGCTCCGCCGAGGCCCCGCCCCGCTGCCAGTGAGGCCGCGCCACACAGAAAACGAGGAAGAGTAGTACACGGTAGGTTGCCGCCGCTCGGGTTCAAGTAAGGCCACCGCTGCTACCCTCGGTTGAAGCCAAGCTAGGCGGGTTGACCACTGATGGCCGGTTAGCTTCTTGGCGGCGACGTGGAGTCGGAGAGCTATGTTGGAGAAGGACGTTGCTTCTACTTAACTGCTGGTGCAGTTGGCTGACTGACACGTGGGCCCAACAGGCATCTGGGCCACATGTTAGTTACGCAATTGCACCTGCAGTTAAGTCACTGAAGCTTCTATTCGGCTCAGCAGGATACAGGTGGGTAGCTTCGGTTAATTAATTATACCTCCAATACACCCCTTTTTAGTTGAAGAATGTATGAAATGGAATGAAATGTAATGAAATCCGGCATGTTTATATGAAATCCAACTATGTATGAATGAATTTATTTCGATTATTTTGAATTCTTGTATCACTGGCATTGGATGAACATGCAAAACAATACGTACTAGCATTATTCCCAGGGTGATCACCTCGTTTGCAGCAGTTTCACATGTACTCCCTCCGGTCCTTTCTAGTCTACATACAAGTTTTATCTGCAGTCAAAGTATCTCTACTTTGACCAATCTTATAGAAAAAAGTATGCACTTTCACAATGTGCGAAGTAAAAAGGAACAAAAGGAGTACAAAGAGTTTGAGTAGCTTTTTAGCATTCCTGTACATTGCAATCAAACACACAGGCCTGGCAATTCATAGAGAACATTCAAAACAATCGATGATTATGCATCTCAGTGATTCACATGTTAGAGCCAATATTTACTTCACAACTAAAGAATAAAGAAAAAATGGATCGATGCTGCCGACAGCAAAGGGCGTCCCATTCGAAAATATCAAATGCATGTCTTCTTGCTAAAATCAATGAGCAAAATTTGACAAGGTTTTCCCATTCCAAAATATCAAATGCCTACGATTGTGGAATGGGCAGGGTTTGCCATCAGTTCGGACATTGACACGGCACCTCGTGCTAAATAAACCAGCTATTCTTTTTGTGCAGTTCCACCAAAATCAACCAAATTCGTGCGTAGCTTGTATGATTTCGCCCTTATATGTTGCAACACCTTGAACTTATCGGCACCTCCTTTCTTGTAGTGGGAATGAATGATTCGATGTTTTCATGAACATTTTGTGCAGTTCCCATTGAAATCAAGCTGAGCACCCTGTTTGCACAAATACAAAAAAAGTGATTAGTATAAAGCAAACTGTACTATGAATTGACAGTTTAAACAGGCACCTACATGGTCCATGTAGAGCACACTTTTCAAAAAGTGGAACTCACCGGAAAGAATCCTAGAACAACATTGTACTCGCGCATCACAGCAAGAAAATGGAGATTTGTCAGTCCTTCTGAGCTGAAGTTAGTTTGGTCTTGTGGGGGGTAATGTAACCATCCTTCAACTGCTCCTTCTAATGAGAAGATAGACAAGGCTTCTTCATCCTGGCATAATCGGAACTAGTCACTTCACGTACTCCATATTCTTCTTCAGAGGAGGATGATCCTGTTGTGCAAAGACAAGAGGATAACTAAATGCTAGCATCCCTGTTTGCTCGAAAAAAAAGGAAAGGAAATATTTAAAACAGCATAGATGAAGCACTTCTCAAGGACAATACCACTTTTTGATGACAGTATCTAAACAGTAGCACAACACCAATAGAGATAACAAAGCTCAATCATATGGATGAAATCAGTGGGCGAGTACCAACCTTTGTCAGGAGGCTTATTGTGTAGAGCATACAGATGAAGCACTTCTCCGGAACCATCTATTGCTATCTACTGTGGTGGCCATGCTTACTATATACTCCTCGATTAGATTAATGTTTCCAACATCTTCTTGTGCAGTTCCACTAAAATATGTGGTATCTTCAAAGAAGATCCCTGTTTGCACAAGTAGAGATAATTACGTATTACATTAAGAGTGGCATCAAATCAGTGGCAAAATAATTGATCGTTCCAGCCATAGCAATAAATTAAGATGCAAAACTATATCATTACTTGTGTCATCACAGTTCCAGTGCTTCATTACAGCACCAGGAGTCGATTTTTGTTTTTCTTCAACTTGTTCTTCCCCTTCATCACTTGGTTCAATAACAGACAAGCTTAGCCTTCAATGTAAGATTTGGCATGTCAATTAGGTTGCACAAGTACAGCACTAAACAATGGCATTAATTTTCTAATGAAAGTGGCAAAATATAGGCCAACAGTTGTGAAATATCCTTATCTTACCTCAATGGGATATTGTGGCGCACATACGGATTGGAAGTCTTGTCTCCATTTGTGTAGTTCACTAAAATCAAGCAACATTACCGTACAAGTAGCACAACATATGAAAGCACACTGCAGAATCATGTGAAAGAAGGCTAGTACTAACCTCTAATGACGCGGAATTCAAACAACTCACAAGAAGAAGATCTGAACCAAATTTGCCAACACGGATAGGAAGTAAGATCTCCTCTTGTGCAGTTCCACTAAGATCAAGCAATAAACCAACATTGTCAGTGTGACATTTTGGTTGAACTGCACAAAACACTCTTAAAACAATAGTGTTTTGTGCGGTGCAACAAAAGGTCACAATCACAACGAGGTGAAGTAGATAACCCTGTTTACACAGAGGTGCAAAGGAAAAAACTAGTGGTCAATAATGGTGGATGACACAGAAGCCAACAAAAAGAAGCATCTACCTTACCTAAATGGGAAAGAAAGCAAGACCGTAGCATTTCTCAAAGAGTGGCACTGATTAATATTAACAGAGAGATTATATTAACAATAAAATTCGTTAAACATGTAATTTGCTTTTAACTGTGGCATTGCATCAATTTTCCAGCGGCATTATTAGAGGGTGCTTGTTTACAGGGACATTTTGGTGGAGGGACTAAAAAACTCCGTGTCAGTCCCATCTAAACCAAACAGGAGGGACTTTTAGGGACTAAAAGTGGGCATTTGGGACTAAAGAAAGAAGACCCCGAGGGAGAGTCTTTTTGGGACTTTTTCCAATAGTTACCCCTGCCACGCATCACACCTTGTCTCTATTAGTTCATTACTAGGGGTAACATGGTCTTTTAGCATGTCATTTAATAACCTCTAGTCCATGTTTAGTCCCTGGAACCAAGCAGGTAGGGACTAGGGAGTTTTTAACCAAACATGGCCTTAGATTAACAACAGCTAAAGAGTTGCACGGGACAGTGGACGCACCAGCACCATGTGCATCTACCGATGTACTGGGGTGATGCACAGTCTGTTGCAACAAAGAACAAACAACCAAGGATCATATTTGTGTTGGTCCCAGTTTTGTTATCTTTAAACACCTTTCCCTATGTGAGCGCAGCAAATCTAGTCCTGCTCAAACTCTACAGCCTTGTCCCCCAAAACAAAAGATTAGTTCATTGCAGATGTGTGTACTGTGTTTGTCATCGTTTTCCCTTTTCGACCAACGTAGGTGCTGGATAGCCAGTCTGTACTAGTACTTTCCCCACTTCCTTTCCTCTGTGAACCACGCCCTAGATTTATGCTATACAACTTTCCCCACTACTTTCCCCCATTCATGTCCTCTTTGAACCACGTCTTAGATTCATGCGATACAACTTTCCCCACAACTTTCCCCCTCCCTTTCCTTTTTGAACCACGTCCTAGATTCATGCTATACAACTTTTCCCACTACTTTCCCCCATTCCTTTCCTCTTTGAACCACGTTCTAGATTCATGGTATACAACTTTCCCCACTACTTTCCTGTTTGATCCAACACCTAGATTCGAGTGCAGAAGCGGAAAAATCCCACATGAAGCTAGAGCAATGCATGTGGAATAAGTAAATTATACCTTAAGGTTCTTGGGGTGTGGTTCGGTGGGCGACCGGAGGCCGTTCGACCCACACTATGTACGGCGGCGAAGAAGAAGGGGTCGGAGGCCCTCCCGCGCCGCCACTGGGTGAAAGTGAAAAGTTGCGCCGGTAGTGGATTCCCTCCTCCCTCGCCGACGGTGACAGCGTTAAGCCTCCTTCCCTTCCTGGCGGACGGATCCGGCCGGCTCTTTGACCAGCAGTGAGGGGAGAGAGAGAGGCCAACGAAGTCTTGTTTAGATCTGGAGAGGGTGAGAGAGTGTGAAGAGAGCAACTACAAGCAGACCAGCAGTGAGGGGAGAGAGAGGCCAACGAAGTCTTGTTTAGATCTGGAGAGGGTGAGAGAGTGTGAAGAGAGCGACTACAAGCGCTGAGGCTCCAGCGTGTATATATATACTAGAGAGAGTGTGAAGAGTGCAAACCCTGGAAAACAAGCGCCGAGGCTGCAGCTTATACGTGATGAGGTGATTATACGGTCACTATGAGATCGTATAGCTCTGTATCCATCCATTTTGACCAGTAGTACGTTACCTCTCTCCACGTAGTATGTTGGGTCCCACCAGTCAGAGGGTGAAACAAACAAATTAATAAGAAAAAATAAAAGCGGCAGCGGTGTATCTTACCTCACATATGTCGCTAGTGCTCGGGAACACTGTCCAATTGATGCCTATGTTCGCTCACGTACTATTTTAAGTGAATCCTTATTATAACATGCACACAATTTTGGGCACTTGTATTCGACCTAAGTTAGTGTGCCACTGTATCTCGTACGACTCCCTCCGTCTAGGTGTAATAAGTCACATTAGAAGGTGCAGCGGGACCAAGGTGCAAGCAGATTGGAGGAGAAGGAGAAACTTGACCGGTCATTCCTCCAATCAAAGCCCTGATTTCTATCTCTAAACGCAATAATTAATCCAAACAACTAAGAGATGTCGTTTTAGCTACCATGCAAGGCCACGTATTAACTCGCATGCAAACCGACTTTGATTTCTTGACTGGTCAACGCGTAGTTGCGCTCCATGCATTGGGTTTCCAGGGAGATAACAAGGCAGAGTAAGGAGTGTTTTGTTACATTGCTTAGGCTGGTCAAAGTGGTGAGTAACTTGGACTAGTACAACATGCATATGTTACTAGTCTATGTTACTACTATGCGAAGTTTGCCATCGGAAGCGAGCCGATCTGGCTCTCCTGAGCTAGCAAGGTTTTTCTAGCCCACCCAGGCTAGCTGGTCCACAAAAGCTAACATATTTTAATAGTTACAAACGCCTAACCTTGCCCGGCTATGCTATAAGATGTTCTTGCTAAGGATCCAAACGCTCCCTAAGTAACAACGCTCGCTAGCAATAAGGCCAGGAGGGGATTGAGATGCGAAGTTAATGGACGACGCCTAAACATTTTGGGAATATCCGATTTCCGTAGGATGACTTAACACCTAGACGGAGGGAGTACTACTCCTCAGTCCAGGTTTGATGGAATATTTGTCACCTCTTCTCTTCTTGTACGTACTCCATTTGTATCTCACTTCCTGTGGCTTCGCACTCGCATGATTTTCCTATTCTATGAACCTGTGTGTGTGTGCGTGTGCGTGTGTGTGTTTAACATCATGTGTGTGTTAGAGAGAGCGACAGATCGACCTACTCCTACAGAGAGATGGTGTGTAGTGTACGATTTTAGCCGCCAGAGTCGGTGCATCCTCTCGTTTCCAGTCGTCCGGTAGGGACAGGCGGACAGCTGCCACGCCCGCTCCTGACCAGCCTGGCCCACCCAAAGCCCCTCCATCGCCCGTGCGCGCTTCCCGCCTAAAACAGTCAGTGCCGCATTCATGCCCGGGCAGAGTGGATGCGACCTCTCACTGGCGCCTGCGTTGAAGGGAGAAGCGGATTCAAGAGTAATGGTTGCTTCGTCCGTCCAACTTACTGCTGAGTCTATGTGATTTTACGGCTCATTGGTCATTATTACTGAGGTGGTAGGACTGCTGGATGTCCCACGCGTTCGGCAAAAGGAGGTACTACTAGATTACAATTTTCTCCATTCTTACGACAGAGGAGTGCAAGAGCAGTGAAAACACGCAGGGTCAATGATTACATGGCCCACCTCACACTATCACCATATTTTCTGGACATCATGCGACACCTAACTCTTTACATAGTACTCCCTCTGTTCCTAAATATAAGTCTTTGTAGAGATTCCACTAGGTGGACTACATACGGAACAAAATGAATGAATCTACACTTAAAATGCATCTATATACATCCGTATGTGGTTCATGGTGAAATCTCTACAAAGACTTATATTTAGGAACAGAGGAAGTACTTGTATAGTACATACTGTAATTTATCAGCGAGATAGTACAATGCGGTATGTGCGATTCAAGATTACTGGGACTAGTTGATGAGACATAAACTCATCACAAATACAGTACGTAGAAGCTAGTAGAGGTATGTGCGGGGCAAAGAAGTAGAGAAATATCCACATGGAGTGATGTGGGCATCTGGAGCAGTGATGCAAGCTGGCTGTAAAGGGCGTTGTACCTGAGGGATGTCGGGATGTAGCTCAACCTAGAGGAGGGCGGCGGAAGGAGGCAACTACCCACGTCGCGGCAGTGAGCAATGGACGAAGGCAACCTCACCGTCTTTGTGAGAGAGAATGGCAGGGACCCCTGATCGGGACGTGCCGACAGTGGGTTTTCGCCGTTGGCGACGGCGACCGCATCTACACTAAGCATCCACCCCTTCCCCCGGCGGACGTGATCCGTCGGGATGTTAGAGATGTGGCCACATTGGTTTTGTGCGAGAGAGTGTGAAAACTGAAGAGAGCAACCCTAGCAAGCAACCGCGTAGGCTCGTCATGCCTATGTATATACTGGAGCGGTTTCCTTTTCTCTCCATCTGAACCTATTTATATTGCGTGCGTGCCACTGAAGAAAAAAAACTTTATTTATAAATGACATGGCACCTACTACTCGTTCTCCTATAAACCTTGTGCTTGGCTTCTCCAAACTATTAACCTTGCGATTGGCTCTTCGCCTCTTCGGGAAGTCGAGCAACAATGGTACTGCAGTATATATCATTCTGGCTATATGACACCGAATGAATTGCTGCACATCCACCACGTGGCAAGGGTCGAGGGGCGAGTGCGTATTATTACGTCTGTTTCAATATGGACTACATACGGAGCAAAATGAGTGAATCTACACTCTAAAATACGTCTATATACATCAGTGTTTGGAGTATGTACTAGTAGTTCATATTGAAATCTACTAAAGGACATATATTCCAAACAATATGATAATCTCTCTAACCAAGGTAGGGACGAGGATTAAACGGAGGGAGTAGTAGTAAAATTTTCTCCTCGTCCTGCGAGCCACCGCGCGCGTGGGCGAGGGAGCAGGCGTACTAAGCAAGCTTCTCCTCGTTCTGCGAGTTGATGAGACACATCAAAAGTACTCCAGTGTATAGAGCCTTGCCTCTAAGGTAGGCCCCACAAGGTTTGCCTCTTTTTTAACATAACGCGCAAGTCGCAATTTGTTTGTTCACCCGTGGTAGACGATCCTCCCTCCATCTAGTGGACAACCAGTACACATGTCAAGTTACCACGTGGGCTTCCTTTTCGTACAGAAATGAGCTCCACCGTGTACCCGCGTGGGTGTGGTTGGGAAAGAGACGGGAGTACGTGCATCGTGCGTGCACCTCTTCTCTTCGTGCACGTCCACCACCTACGTGGGTGTGTGTGAGAGATACAAACCTAGACAAATGGCTTGTGCGTTCGTGAATGTATTTGTGGGAATATGTGTCGATGACATCTCAAACAAAATTTTGCATGCAATGTGTGTGAAATGGAGGACTATCCATATCATATATAGAGGGTCGGGAAATCCACGAGAAGAGAGGGAGGGGTCATAGATATCAATAGAGTCGAAGAGAGGATCAAGTGGGTGGGTGCGAGATCGATGAAGAGAGCCATCAAAATTGTGTGTGTGTGTGTGTGTGTGCAAGTCAAAGATATAGGGCGACTGGCCTAGCTACCGGAATGTCAGAGGGCACATGTCAAGTTTGTGTGTGGCAGGGAGACATGACTAGAGCACTCGATGTATCTGTGTGTGTGTGCGAGGGGGTGGGGGAGGGGTAGGCGGAGGCCTAACTATAGAGGTAGAACGACTCATATATGTGTTGAGAAGGAGAGACCCAGCTATGTCTTGAGGGAGATCGGTCGACGTCCATACATAACTGAAGGACGGGAAATAGGATGGGACAGAGAGAGAGAGGAGGGAGAGGGGGAGGGAGAGGAGTAGAGTGCTGGATGGGTGATGGAGTTGCTTCTCGAAGATGGTGGGAGAGGCCTACTAGACAAACTGAGGGTGGAACTGCAATATTATCAATAAGAGTGGGGATGTGTTTCTGTGTGTGCCTGTGCGTGATAGATCTGTCGGGACACATCCATGGATGATGAAGGGGAACCATGTGTTTTGTAAGAAAACCTAGCTAGATCGGTAGATCAATTGTTGTTTGTCGAAGGAAGGGAGAGACACAAATAATGTGGTAGATCGATCGACGTGTGGGGGAAAACGATTTATAAGGACCTAGCTAGCTATATGTATAGCGGGAGATCGGTCGGTGTACGTCCATTTGTTAGAGGCAAATAAGGCCCGGTGAGATGGATAGACAGAGAGAATGGAGCTAGGAGGTGGTGCGAGAGGCCCAGCTACTAGCTAGATAGGGGGAGGAGTGTACGGTTGTGAGATCAATGAAAAGAGGGGCGAGAGTTTACACGTGTGTGGGACCGTATGAGAGACACGAGGCAAGGACATATAAAGGAGGAGATTGAAGGTGCATGTGTATGTTGTAGGCAGATATCGCTGGAGAGGTTTATCGATCGGTGTGTGTCGGAAAGGAGTTGTGGAGACTGTGGGAGAACGACCTAAAGAAAAAAATGAATGTGCGCGATGGATAGAATGCTGAGGGAGGGGGAGGCGAGGAGGGCGTGTGCACGCACGAGAGAAAGTTAGTGGTAGCTACAAAGGTTAGAGGATTGTGTTGTTGTAAGAGAGTAACAAAGATCATAATTTGATATGAAAGTGGATTCATATATTTGAACAAGAGATCATAGTGTTCTAAACATACGCATGCATGAATATAGTGGTGATACACGTGTTGTGGTTTTGCACATGTTATACCATAATGTGATAATGCATGGCGTTTGCAACTCACAGCTAAATGTCGAACAATCTAAACCATACTATACATCGAACAATATCACGTTTTATTTGAATTTGTGGTAATGTGTGGCGTTTGCAGCTTACAACTAAATATCGAACAATCTAAACAATACTATATATCAAACATTCTCACATTTTATTTGAATTTGTGGTAATGTGTGGTGTTTGCAACTCACATCTAAATACTTGTAGGCGTAGGGGCGGGGCACCATACATAATGTGATAAACACATTATACATATGAGACATGGTTTAGTTTGTGAAGATCTAGCTAGAGCTTGAAATGTACTATGATTTGAAATCAACATAAAGTGGATTCAAAAAATTGAGTTCGAGTTCATATAGTACACATAGTTCATATGTAACTCGAGACTAATCATGTGGTGTGCTGTGAAGATAATACACAAACGATGGTTTAACTTGACAATAATGACGATTGTAGATCTTATTAAAACAAAGAAACGAATTCGGATGCTTTGACTTCACAACAATCATTATTATAGATCTTATTCAAATAGAGAAACGAATTCAAATTTAGATCATATTGAAGCGGTAGTATATACGTTTGGAATGCACAAAAACGTTCATTTGAGTACTAGGTTGCATGCATTATACGCGTAGCGAAATATTTTAATTGAACATAACATGAATTCAAAGTTTTGAATGACATTTGTAGTGCGAATTGATTTGGTACAGTACACGTTAGGCTTGTCCGGAAATTTCAACCCGCGCCTTGTTAGCCCGAAATATTTAAGATATATCTTTGTCTCGTTGTGCTCCGACAACTCCCTCCATCTCAACCCACGCCTTGCTATTCCAAAATTACAACGCGCGCGAAAACTCCCACCTCCTGTGAAATCCTGACACGCGAAATGCCCGTGATACCCCTGAACCGAAAGAACCGCCTCAAATCGGTGGGGGTACTTTCATAACTTACCCCACATTTCGGACAAGCGCGTCCCTAAGCCATGGTTCCCCACTCCCATCCCATCCGCCCACCCAGTCGTACACCGAGGCCGGGAAAACCCGCAAAGCCCCACACCCTCCTCCGTCCGCCACCCATTCGGAGCCTCTTCCCCGACACCGTCGTCCACAGCAACACCTCGACGTCCCTCATCCACCATACCAGATGAGGATCCGTCGTCGATCTGGTCGTCTCGCCGGTTCAGCCACCCCGTCCTCCACCTCCAAGGAGCTGCCTCGATTTTCCCCTCATCTTTCGCGCCACCTCCATTCCCACACCGCCGTATTCACCTGCACCACCGGAAGAGCATCATCATCACTATTTCCTTGGATGAAGTTGCGGCCTAATCGGTGCCACCAAAGAGGTTGTACACTAATCGCCGCATTTTCTTCTTGATTCGATCTCACGGTGCTGCCGGCGCTCGGTCCCGAGCTGACACGGCGCGGCTCCATCCACGGCGGCGTCGCCGGCCACTTCCTCCACGGCATCACTCCCTCGGCGGCAGCTGCCACGTTAGTAGGAGCTGCTGGTGCTTTAGCTCTCGCTCGCGTTGCTGCTCTGCTCTTGCTCTCGGTCCCCTGCCTGGTCTGCTCTTGCTCGCGCTCGCGATCGCGCTGCTGCTCTCGCTCTTGCTCTTTCTCGCGCTCACGCTGCTGCTCTCGCTCTTGCTACACTTCAGTCGACTGAATAGACTTTTGGGTCAGTCGATTTTCAGCGGGTGGGGGAGCTCACCGGAGTTAAGGAAGAACTAGCCGCAGCAAGGAGGGGGGCTCGCCAGAGAGGTACCCCACTATCTATCTTAGCGTTCAGGGTGGGCGCGGTGGGCGCCGGCAGTGGTGGGGCGGTGGCGTGGGGATCGCTGATACGTCTCCATTGTATCTACTTTTCCAAACACTTTTGCCCTTGTTTTGGACTCTAACTTGCATGATTTGAATGGAACTAACCCGGACTGACGTTGTTTTCAGCAGAATTGCCATGGTGTTATTTATGTGCAGAAACAAAAGTTCTTGGAATGACCTAAAACTTCACGGAACATCTTTTTGAAAATAATAAAAAATCCTTGCAAAAGATGAAGACCAGGGGGCCACACTCTAGCCACGAGGGTGGGGGCGTGCCTGCCCCCCTGGGCGCACCCCCTACCTCATGGGCCCCCTGGAGCTCCTCCGACCTCAACTCCAACTCTATATATTCGTGTTCGGGGAGAAAAAATAAGAGAGAAAGATTCATCGCGTTTTACGATACGGAGCCGCCACCAAGCCCTAAAACCTCTCGGGAGGGCTGATCTGGAGTTCGTTCGGGGCTCCGGAGAGGGGAATCCATCGCCATCATCATCATCAACCATCCTCCATCACCAATTTCATGATGCTCACCGCCGTGCGTGAGTAATTCCATCATAGGCTTGCTGGACGGTGATGGGTTGGATGAGATTTATCATATAATCGAGTTAGTTTTGTTAGGGTTTGATCCCTAGTATCCACTATGTTCTGAGATTGATGTTGCTATGACTTTGCTATGCTTAATGCTTTTCACTAGGGCCCGAGTGCCATGATTTCAGATCTGAACCTATTATGTTTTCATCAATATATGAGAGTTCTTGATCCTATCACTACAAAAAAAATACACTTCCGTGATGATACGTGTTTGTCACAGTAGGTCGCTTTTTTTTCATGCATGTACATCCATGACAAATTTATGACAGAATCAAGATAGTCATACCTGTGATATCGTAGAAGTGTTCCATGACATTACCAAAATTATCATCATGGAAGTGTCCACTTCCATGACGATAAATCGCGCGTCACAAAAGTGCTTTCGTCAAGGGTGACTGGCATGTGGCATCCACCGTAACGGAACGCCGTTAAGCTATCGGGTCGGGTTTTGGATCCGATAACCCGTTAACAGCCCCGACCAATGGGGATTTTCCACGTGTAAAATCATCATTGGCTAGAGGAAACACGTGTCGGCTCATCGTCGGGACAGATGTCATCCACTCACTGGACAGAAGGCGCCTATGATACGTCGACACGTGGCACGGCCCAACAAGTTTAAATGGGCCGGCCCAACTAAAGGCCCACAAGATTTTGCGGACCATAATGGGCCAGCCCAGCTAAAGGCCCACGAGATTTTGCAGACCATAATGGGTTGGCCCAGCTAAAGGCTCATAAGATTTCGCGGGACATAATGGGCCGGCCCAGGTAAAGGCCCATAAGATTTTTGTGTGCCATAATAGGCCGGCCCAGGTAAAGGCCCACAAGATTTTTGCGGATCATAATGGGCCGGCCCAGCTAAAGGCCCATGAGATTTCACCGACATTAATGGGCCGGCCAAGCTGTAGGCCCACAAGATTTTGAGGACCCTAGTAGGCCGGCCCGTTAACTGGATGCCATGTTTTGGGCCAAATGTCGGCCCATATTTGATCCGGTCTATTAATGGCTTGCCACGCTCCGGGCCTAATAGTGGCCCATATGAGATCCGGCCCATTAAAAGCCTACCACGTTCTGGGCCAAATTACGGCCCAGATCAGGTCCAGCCCTTTAAGAGGTTTTGGACCTAATTATGGCCCATATCAGATTCGGCCCGTCAACTGGACACTATGCTTTTGGGCCCACTTGCTAAAGGTCCACTTAGTAATTCGGCCTGATATTATTTTTGGCCTGTTAAGGGCCCGTTTAACATTTCGGTCCTATATTAATTTTAGCCTGTTAAAAGCCCGTCATATAGTTGGGCCTAACTATGGCCCGGTTTGCATCCGGCCTGCTCGTGGCCGATATCTGATTGGGCCAAACAAGGACCGAGACAATTTTTCGGCCTGTTAAAAGCCCGTGATTTGATTCGCACAATCATGGGCCGGGGTTCATTTCAGGCTGCTGCCGGCCCGTGAGCTGATCGGCACGTTTCAGGCCCAACCTACATCGTGATTGCATGATGGCCCGATTATGTACCGTAATTTTACGGTTTGGCCGGTTTACTACGAAGACAAGATATATAATTATATATACAGTAAAATAACTGCAGCATCGTGAATAAGAAAAAACCTATACTATACAATAAAGAAATTACGGCATATTACATCCACTGGGCATCAAAGTTCGCCAGTATGATAATAAAGCACAAGCAGACATCAGATTACATACACTGGGCATCAAAGATTGCCACCAGTGCAAATAAACACGCCGACAAAATAATATACAAAACCGACAGCACTTCAATAGAGTTCAAGAAAGGTTATCCCTGCTGGGGAGCTGCAGCGTAAGCAGCTGAACAAGATGATGAGACTGCGCTTGTTCAACATTTATATCTTCCTCACTCTGAAAGATAAACAAGCAGACAGATGACAGGTTCTGCACATAAAAGTATCAGTGCTGACAATTCATCACATTTCTTTCTGACGAATAAAGTGACACAGTTTAAATTTGCATTAACACAATATGGTATTGTTCAGGTCAAGACATGGCAGGAAATGACATTGTGAAGGAGTTGGCAGCTTCACGACACCACTGGATTACAGATCAAGAACTCATAAGTATCAATGGTTAGTGTGCTGTCAATTTATACCATTTCAGATTGGCAAATAAAGAGACGGCTTAAATAATAGTAGAATGATATGACATTTTTCATAGTTAAGACATTGCAGAATATGACATTGTGATGTAGTGGGTAGGTTCACCACACCACTGGATTACAGATGAAGAACAGAAGCATACATGCAGTGCAAAAGAAGATCACTTGCTCTGTATAGTTTAATTTACATGGTATGAAGAAGGAACTTGGTTGTACAACTGAAAACTTAAATTGAGAAAGGACGAACTTTTGTTTATGAACTACATATAATAAACTTTAAACAAGCAATTTGATGCAAACACCAAAAATAAATAGTTGTTGCAGTCATACCTAACCAAATATATACAACAAAGTTTGAAGGCTTGAGATGGACAAACTTACATTATTGGTGAAGACAGGATCTATAAAGGCCTTGTCCATGCTGATGGGGGGGGCAATTCAAGAAGTTTACCACAAAATCTTCTTCAAAATCATTGCATTTATTCTACATTTTGTTAAGAGTAAATATAGATGTGATAATATACGAAAAAATGGAGAATATTTAAGATAAGATGAAGAGTGATGCTACATAACCAAGTAGCTATAAATGTAAGTGCGGTGATACAGGCAAAAGGTACAGCCAAGAGCAATGCACAGCTAAACTTCTTCAGTACCAACCTTATGGTAAGAGTAAATATAGATCTGATGTTTAGAAAATGGAGGGCAAAGGAAAATAAGCTGCAGAGTGATGGTACATGAACAACTACCTGTCATTATAAGTACACTGATAAAGGACAGCATGTACTTACAAGAACAATGCAGAGCTAAAAAAACATTGGCATTGGATATATTCTACACTAATGTGACCATTCATACAGATCAGATAATTTGGAGCGAATAATTGATAAGCAAGCTATCATGCATACTGCTGTCACATAATGAACCAGGTATGTATGCAAGTACAGTGATACAGGACAACAGGTACTAACAAGAGCAAAGCACCGGGCAGCATATTTGCGATATCCTGTCATTCTTGTCAAATTGGAATTCTTCTTCGAGCAGATTTCCTGCAAAAAAGATCCGTAAGGCACATGCGGAAAAGTAGAAGTTCAAATTGTCATGTGATTGAGATAGTACCTCATCCTGGGAACGAGACCAGTGCATAACAAGGTTTTTCCATTCAATGTCTTCTAAATTTAGCACATGAGACTTCACCGGAAATTCATTTATAGACTTGCCATCAAAGTGTGATTTCCTCAGGTAACACTGATACTGCTGCAATGCTTCCTTGAAAAGCACAAGAAAGCTTTGCTCGTCATGACTGTCCAGATTGACCCTCGCCTAGTTACAACAATGTAATGTAAATCATTGATGTGTTCAATCAGCAGAAAACAGGAAAATAATAACCATGAATAATAGCACTTACACGTAAGTTGGACAGGAAGATGTGAAAATGGTGTTTGTCTTCACAATAATCTTCCCATGATGGGAATATATGCACGTAGTCCCTAACAACATTGGAAGCATTGTCTTTTAAACTGGGAATAAATGGAATGGGGTTCCAATCTGCAGGAATTGGCCGTCTCTGCAGTTGGGATAGGTCTTCGGCCAGTGGACTTGTTGTACTTTTTGCTGGAGTGGGATTTTTCTATGGTACAGCTGGTGCTATGGCAAATGAAATCAGTATACCTTTTGCTGGAGTGTGGGTTCTGTGTGGTGGGGCTAGTGGTGTGGCCAGTGAAGTATGGGTACAGTCTGCTGGAGTCGGTCCTACATTTTGTGTCACTGGTTGTACAGCCAATATAAGTGGGGTGTTGTCTGATTTCTCCGGCACCACCACGTTTTTCAAGGACTTTGCTGGTGCTCCTTCAGGTTCGGCAATCACCCTCTTCCTTTTTGATGACTGATGCACAAGAACAACATTTGAGTGGAAAAACATGGTATGATGACAGATGGAATATGTATTGATAATGGATGGGCATGGCATCTCGACATATATGATGAGTAAACTAAGAAGATGGCGGTGCAACAAAGTAGAAGAAATGCAAGACAACATATGCAAGATATGCGCAATCAATAAAACCTTGCCAAATTAGAACAGACACCTTGATGGGTGAACAGGACAGGCCATCTGCCTTTGACTCCTCAAGGTTAGAATAGTCATTAGGATGATATTCTGAACAAGAATCAACAGGTGGGGAGCATACGAGTTTCATTGCTTCCAGAATGGCACTCAATGCCTTGCTGCCAATTTTGTAAGTCATTGCAGTGTTCCACAATATTCTTCTGATGCGCGAATTCTGATATTTACTGTAATTGCGTATAATATCTGAGAACCATGAAAACATAAATAGCTGTGAGATTATCTTTGTAATGCAGATGATATTCTAATATAGGGGCGCCCCTGTAAACACTTGTGTACTATCACTGGATTCTGATGAGAGAGCTCATGTGTGCTGTAATATGGTGCGTGCATTTATATAATCTGGCACAAGTACACAAAAAAATAGGCTCCAGAAGTAAGGATAGCTGGCAGATGATAGGTTCATAATATACTGTATAGAGAGTTTATTGCCAAACCATGATAACAAGAGCACACAACAACTAGGCAGATCATAGTGTACATAAAAGGGGTACACCATAACCAGGATATATAAATCGAGAAAGTGGAACTGGCTGGAAATTACGGTGTTGTATTTCTGCTAGTAATTGAAAGCCTATCGATCACGTACAGGCCAGCTCTATCAGCTGTTGACTACAGATGTCCCTGCTCCCCTCCCTGACAAGGAACATACTGTGCTTCCCATACAGAACACTGCACGGGCCACCGGCCGAACCACCGGCCCCACCGGATGTGTTCCTTCGCCACCCCCACCCCCACCCGCATCGAGTTTTCTTCGTTCGACGAGGCCCCACCACCGCCCCCCACAACCACCGTCCCCACTTGAGCCCCTTCGATCGCACCGGTGAACTCCGGCGAACTCTGAAAAATCGACTGACCCAATTTTGAAATTTAGTCTATTGTGATTTAACTAGTGTGGAATATAAAAGGGGAAAACCATAAGCATTGCGAGTATGGTGTTGAGCATTCCATGGCGGATCTGAAGGTGCAAACCGGACAAAGGCAACTTCGCAACCAAGACAAGAAATCAGAGTAAAGCAGTGGCGATCTATTTTCTTGCTGCGATAAATAAGTTGAGCAGATACGAAAGAGTACCACCTCTGGTGCGGCGCCGTGTACGCATCTGCTGAGAATTTGACAGTGCTGCGGTAGCGATGGCTGTCGGCGGCGTGGAAGCAGATCTAGGAGGGTAGACGGTGGCGGTGGGGCGGGGCGCAGTGGACGAGACGGTCGTAGGAGCAGCGCCATCAAGGTGGATGATGGTGGGGATGAAGCGAGAGGACGGGATGCAAGGATCCCGGTCCGAAGCCGTGGATGAGAGAGGTCGATCTCTTGTAATGGACGGCGGCGTCGGGGTATCAGCTCCAGCATGGTGGAGGAGGATGGCGGTGGATGGGGTGGCGGACGGCGGAGGAGGGTGGGGTGGAGAGGGTGTTTTGGCGCCCACGGAGTACGAATGGGGAAAAGGGAGGTAGAGAGGAAGGGGGGAACCATGTATTCAGGGCGCGCTTGTCTCAAATGCGAGGAAATTTACAAACTTAGCCCCCGTTTCAGATTTCTACTACATCACAGCAACACTAGTCAGTTGGGGATAGGACGGTAATCTCACATACACCGAATATTTGCCGACGAGAGTTTGTTTTTTGCGCCCACCGTGTATGAATATGAATTGGGGAGGGAGTCGATTTCGGCCGAGGACACACTGTGTTTTGGTGCCCACCGTGTATGAATCCGGGTGAGAGGCGGTTACGTCATGTTTGGGTGAAATTACAAACCTACCCCTACCGAAACCTATAGAAATCTAGCATATAGGCTTTGCATGGCAGGGATAGGTAGTAGTGATTTCCATCTCGCAGGTTTTGGTTTCGGGCGGTTACTGCGACTTTCCCCGCTTCATTCAAATTTTGCGGAGTGCAAGTTTACCGTGCCAACTCAATTCGAATCCCGTTTGTATTCTATTTTTTTTCGGGTGGGATCCATTTTCAATTGGAATTACTTCTATGTACATCATTTTTTTTATATACTTTCAAAAGCACAACAAAGAATTCTGCTCCTTTATATGTATAATATGATTTACAAATACAACGATCTCGAAATCTTAAGGTTGAATTCGAAAAAAATTAACCAAATTATGTTCTACTAAAATGTATGGATCAGTAATATCTACATATTAAATAACATAGATGTGCGTGAATTCATATGAGTATGCATGTTTGATAGATCAATTTTGGTTTGAGTATGGATTACATGTATCATCATCTCGAATTCAAATATTTGAATCCCTTTTTTGTTCACTCCTTTCACGCCCATCTCTCTGGCATGCATGCTCCTTCAGGTAGCTATCACTCTCTTTTCTCCATCTCACCCGCACGCTCACTTCATGTTGCTCCTATCCTCACAAACATGGTCTCTCGACGTCTCCCTTGAGAAGTGTGACACTCTCCCTATCATTATAAATTACATGGTTTTCATTATCTCTCGCGTCTCTACTGTTCTCTAGTATCACTCGGTACCTAAGCTTTCTTTTTCACCACCAAACACACAGTATCCACTCGTCTTTCACTTTGTTTTTCTCTCTATGGGATTCTCTCACACACCCTATATGTTTCTACATATGACTCATACCACTAAAATTACTCTCTCTATCTCTCCTGTAGACACAACATTTGTTGCGGTCTCCTTTTCGTCTCCATCCCAGATTGACATTATTCATTTGTTTACCGATCAGAAAACCCCGACTACCATCTCCTCTCTCACACACACAGACACACACGCACAACTCCTGCTTCCACTCCCCTTCTCGACTACCGTCTCTCTCACACACACAAAACTCTCACTTTCGCACCCCGACTCGTATTTCTCTCACAAATATTTATCGACTAGCTAGACTCTAGATAGGTTTATACACCCGCACAGTCGTGCTTCCACCATCGCATACATGTCTCTCTACCGCTCCTTGTATCTATGTAGATTTTTCTTCCCTTCTTGAGACACGCCCTCTCGATCGTGCACACACACACTATCGCCTCATTTTAAGCTGATACCTATCGCACACACACTCCTTGTGTCTTTGTCACGCATGCACTCCGTCCTCCTCTACTCGCCCTCTCTCTCACATACACATGGGCTTTTTGCAACAACTAGCAAGATGCCCATGCGTTGCACGGAACATCAAGATGCATTTGTATGAGTAGTTTATCTTGTGGGGGAAAAGGATGAACGAGGGAAGGCCTTATTTGCAAATGTGGAGAGGGGTGTGGGTATCTTTTTGCAAAATTGTCATAGTTTCCTTCCTATCTGTCAGATATATATCAGACGGCCTATATTGCAGGATGGCAGGCACACGATCATCACCGACAATGCTTATTATAAGAGTAGGGATAAAAAATAGAGTTGGTTATGATGGTGGGCCTGCCATCCTGCAATGTAGGTCTTCTGATTTATATCTGACGGATAGGAAGGAAAATATGGCAATTTACCCGCACTCTTCACCACATTTGCAGATAAGGCCTTCCCTCGTTCATCCTTTTCTCCCACAAGATCTTGATGTTTCGTGCAACGCACGGGCATCTTGCTAGTAAGAGTAGAAATTAGACATATACCACTTCTCGAATCTTGAAACCAACAACATTCCTCCCTTATCTCATCAAAACCGCCAAAGGAATATATTTTGAGTGAAACATGACATATTTTTAGTGATATACGTATTTCAAAGCTAGAATTTTTTCTATCAAATCTGTGAATATGTATTAATCCAGTGGCGGAAACAGGCCTGGGGGAGCTAGGGCTATAGCCCCAGGCCTAGAAACAACTTCCTTTATAAGTTCTTCATGCAAAGCATAGAAAATCATAGAAGTTTATCACTCAACATAGCACAGCCCCAGGCGTAGTCTACATCTAGCTCCGCCACTGTATTAATCTACTTTGATCGTGTGGCAATGCATTGGCACATTGCTAGTAGTTATTATAGTTTTTTGGACACAAGACAAACAATGGAGTACATATACGAAGAGAAGAGGTGCACGCACGCAGTCGGCCTCTCGCTGTCTCGCACACATGAGTGTTACGTAAAGGCGACGTTAACAAATAAACCCTAAAACCCTAGAGGCACGATTGCTGCATTCGCGGGTACCGGGTACGTGGTGGAGCACCTTTGTAGGAATAGTCAGCTCGCGTGATAATTTGATCCGTAGGAGTTGATGTTCGGGACCACAGGTGAACGACTTGGAGCGCGGTGGCTCGCCAGTTGCCACGGATCGAGTAACCACATTTAAAATATCGTTTTTTAGCAGGGTTAAGAGTTCCGATTTTCAATGGCGTGTTATAAGTAGTAAGTAGTTTTTAGAACGATTGGTATGGAGCGAAAATGGAATTCGCCCTATAGTGAGTCGTATTACAATTCACTGGCCGTCGTTTTACAACGTCGTGACTGGGAAAACCCTGGCGTTACCCAACTTAATCGCCTTGCAGCACATCCCCCTTTCGCTTTAGATGTTGGTTTTCTTTAATGAAAATCGGAAGGGGAAACCCTTCTTCGATTAAAAAAACTACTACCTCCATTCTGGTTTACTAGTCCTTGAAAATAAACTAATAAGCAACTAGTCATCTTGACACTGCAGTAGAACCAGCATGAGCGACGGCACTGCCACCTACTTGGAGTCCGAGTTCACGTCCTCGACTTCGTCCTCGTCCCTCTTCCTCTTCCTCTTCGCCGACGCTTCTTTGCTTGAACCGGACACTGGGCTCTGCTTCTTCATCCAACCCTTGTAGATATTTAAACAAAGGTAGGCATCCATTGCTGCGTACAGGATGTGATCTTCATCTAATGTCTTCGACTCCCATGCATGATGAAACTCGTGATGAGGTTTCTTCAGTTTAGTGTACGAAGGATCAATCATGGCTGCTGCCAGGGTCAGCATTGAAGGTTGAGAGGAGGACACCAGGCTTGCCTTTTAGAGATCGAAGGGCTGGCCTACAACAAGACCTATCCGATGCAGGAAGTCACTGTCGTTCTTAAAGCCTACAGTAACGAATTTCACTCTTTTGTCCTTGAGGAAGTTCTTAAAATCCTGGCACTCAATGTCGGCATGGCATATGTGGTAGACCAAGCAAATGTTATGTACGAAAACCTGGATCACGGCGGGATTCTTTCTCTCTTCGTCCTTTAGATCCTTCTCTCGTCCCAGGACTGTGGTGTACTCAACATCTAGCCCAGCGACCCACTCATCTGTTGAACTGTTGAACATGCGCAGGAAGCGAGCAAGCCAGGCTTTCACCGTCTCAGATCCACGTGTGTAGATGACGATGAACTGATCGCTGGTGATGGCTCTAATCTGGTACTCAGCGGGGACCATGGAGATTTGGGAGGCCATGGATTTTGGAGGAGGGTTAGGAGAAGTTGAACTGTTGTACCCCGCAAAAAAACTGGGAGCGAACTAATGTGAAAGGATAGGACGACTGGGAGCGAACTATTGTAAGGTAGAAGACGGGGACGAGTAGGGCGTGCGAATGGCGTGGGGTTGCTGGCTTGCCCGGTGGATAAACGGCTGCAAGCCCCCAAAGAGTTCTCGAGAACTATGCGGGACCCACTAGATGTCATGTCTACTAGACCCATATAGTAGGCCTGACAGTATAGCTTCTGCCTGTTCGCACGCCATGTCGGCGCGTGGATGTAACTTCACTTAATTCCGTCAAACGTCGCGCCTCCCACGACCTTTGCCTCTATCGGATTTCGGGTTCTGGCAGACCCTTGAGGTTCGAACACTGGGGTGCGCACGGAGATCTCTCCCCTACCGATCTACGTCCAATCTCCTCGTGTGATCTAAGCTGGAAACAACGAACAACACAAGGGACACGAGGTTTATACTGGTTCGGGCCACCGTTGTGGTGTAATACCCTACTCCAGTGTGTGGTGTGGAGGATTGCCTCAGGGACTAATGATGAACAGTACAAGGGAAGAACAGCATCGCGAGAGGTGTTCTTGATCTGGTGCGATGAACTGCTTGGGTGAGTTCAGTTGCCTCTCTCGCTCTGCTAGGGCTCTATCAGATCTCTAGATGTCTAGGTGTGTCCCCCCTCTCTGCCTTCTGTCCGATCTCTAGATATCCCCCTCTACTCTGTGGTGGCTAGCTCTATTTATAGAGGCCCTGGGCCTCTCCCCAAATAATGAGCGGGAAGGGCGCCAACAATTGGCCATTTTGAAGGGGAACATCTAGTACAAGTTATCCTGACTAAAGGTGGTCTTCGGCTGCCAAAAGCACTGGTGATGACGTTGTCTTGGGCTCCACGGTGACCTCCGTCCTGCTGCTCTGTCGGTCTTGGTCTCGTTGCACCAGAATGGAAACCTTTGCCCGATGCCTTGGCCTGTGCTTGCCCCCTTTGCACCAAAGGGGAAACAAGGACACTGCGCGGGCCGGCGCCCGCCTGGTCTCGATCGTTATGGCTTGCGTCACGGGCTCCTCGCGAGGTGCCCTTGCCTTGATCTCTCCGCCTCCTCGCGAGCCTGCCTGATGAGGCTGCCTCTGAGGAAGCTTCCTGTCATCCGCCCTGCGAGGCTTGGCCCCTTGCGAGGGTCTTGGGCTTGAGCTGATGAAGATGGGTCGCGTTGGGCCCCCACTTGAGCCACGTCCCAGGCCGTAGGCAGGCAAGTCTGGGGACCCCCGTTCCTAGAACGCCGACAGTAGCCCCCGGGCCCAAGGCGCGCCCGGGCTTGGCCTAGAAGGGAAGTGAAGGGGCAAGTGCGAAGCGCCGCAGGCCCTAGCAGCATATGGCCTTGGGCGCCGCGTGGCGATTGATTGGACGTGGGCGCCTGCGCTTCCCCATGATGCCTCGGCAACTGTCCACCTGACAAAAGAGGTGCCCGGGCCAGACTTACTTGCTTTGTTCTCGTTCGCCTCGCCCCAGATCCCCTTTCTCTCTCTCCTCCTTCTTGCTCCCTAAATCCTCCAGATCTGTCTCAATCCTTCTCATACGGCACGCCATGGCGCCTCGCAAGTCCCCGACCGAGGCCTAGTACTCGCCGGCTCTGGATTCCCCGAACCTGCCAGAGAACAACCTCGCCCTCACATGCCTGATGATAGTGGCGCAGGGTAGCAAGGGGGCGAATGTGCTCAAGGCCGGCTCCGACCAGCCTGAATGCACGGGGAGCACCTTATATCCGCTCTTTGTGAGTGCCATCGTCGCCGGTCTGGTGCCTCCTTTCTATGAGTTCTTCTTTGCAGTTCTCCGCGAGTTCCCGCTTCTTCTGTTCCCTCTGTCGTCATCCTGGACCAGGTCGCCAGCGAACTGAGCCAGCTGCGGGAGGATCTTCTGAGCATAGACCCTCGCCTAGTGGTCGGGCGCCTGGAGCTAGCTTCTGGCTGGGCCCGTTCCGCTGCCTTCATCCGAGCAATGCTGAGCCAGGCCGTGTCGGCCTCCGATGGGGAGAAGCAGGCCACCAAACAAGCCAAGGCCACTCGCGACGCTGCCCTGGGCGACGCTGCGGCTGCCAAGGCTCACTGCGAGGCGCTGGAGACCGAGCTGCAAGGCCTGCGCGACGAGCTCGCCAAGGAGGTCCACGGCCGCTAGGAGAAAGAGAAGGAGATGAAGGCTCGGGTGGCTGCCGTCAAGGACCGGGACGTCAATCTTGATGACTGCCACGGCCGATTGGAGATGCTGGAGCGGTCGCTGCAGGCGGAGAGGACCGTGCTAGACGCCAAGGCGAAGGTCCTGGCGAAGGATCGGGTGGCCTTCGCGGAGATGGAGAAGAAGGCTCGTGCCGCGCTGAAGACGCTTTACGAGAGCGGCTTGGAGGAGCCGTTGGCCGGTGGGGAGGACGGCCCCGCCAAGCTGCTTCCCTTCCTGGTCCGTGCGCTTGAAGATGTCGTAGACGGCCTTGGCCCCACGGCCGAGGCCGAGGCGCGTGCTCTGTCTTCTGCGGCGCTGATGCATGTCCTCGGCCACGTCTACCTGCGCGACCCCGACGTCGACTTCGACAGCCTGCTGGAACCCGGTAGCGGCGACCTTGCCGCCGTTGCCGCTGAGGTCGTGAAAGGCCGAGCCAAAGCTTTGCTGAGGAGGTTCTGCGCCTTCAGCATCTTGCCCGGGCGCGGTGCCGCCAGCTCTGCGGCCCCGGGAGGCGGAGTCGTCCAGCGTGACTCCACCACAGGCGGCGGCGCCACTTGAGAGTGATCCCTTCGCGGCTTCCGTCCTGTTTATATTCCTGCAACATGCACCATGCCTCGCGGAGGCGTTTAAACTTGTGTTTGACGTCGTGAAACAATCTATGGCTTGTAATATTTGCTTTGAATTTCCTAGAATTTGCATTTTTCTCCCCTACTTGCTCGCGCTCTATGTCGGCAGGGCCCGACCCCGCACATACCACACCCAGCGTTAGCCCCGACCGGAAACCAGGACGGCACTAAGGAGCGAGGGGCTATGGGGCAAGTTAGGCTCCTGAGTCGCGATGCTCAGGAGTCCCCCTTGACGTTCAAACGGGTTTCCATACCTTGGCTCCGCCCGGGGAGGGGCGCGTGACGACCAGGTCCGTGGGACCTGGCTGGGTGGCGTGCGCTCGGGCAAGGCCTGGGATTAGCCCCCGTGTCCAGCCCCCTCGCGCGGCGCTCCCGAGGGGAGGCGTTGCGATGGTGCCAGACACTGAGCTCTGGGCTCCCTGAGGTTGGTATGGCCGTAGGCCGCCCTCAGTTGTTTATCACCAGCGCGGAGCATAGCGCTTCTGTATGTGTACGGGCATAGCCGCTCCTCGGCAGAGTCGTCAGCCAGCGCGGAGCATGGTGCTTCCACTGGTACGTGGGAGGGGGCTCCCCTCCGGGAGGAGCCCCCGGGGCGTGTACAGCCCCGCCCTGACACGTGGCCGGCACGGTAGGGCTAGGAGAGGTGTATCTGGGCACTCGTGAGCCAGCGCAGGAGTCACGAGGCCCTACCTCGAGGCGGGTTGCGCCTGGCTCTGGGCCTTTATCAACGGTGTGTTCCTGCAGGGTGGTTAGAATGCAAATGCTCTACGTCCTCAGGTCCCGGCCCTCGAGCTAGCTCAACCGCCGCTGGTATGACAGGTCGCGATGCCGTGGGTCAAGGCCAGGGGGTGAGGGCTGGAGAGCCAGTAGGAGCCCATGAGTCGCGATGCTCAGGTACCCCCCTTTTAACGTGCAAGCGCTTTGCATGAAAGCGAAGAAGTCCGCGATAAGCAGCAGGTGACAATTAAGCGCGAAAGAGTAAATTCATTTTAAGTAGACGCGGGAAAAGCAAACGCCACTGGGCCAGGCCCGAGCAGCTCGGGGATGATGCAGCCCGAGGGGCGCCCCCAACAAGGTAAGTAAAGATCATAAGCAAAACGGATACATGCCGCAGGGACGGACCCATGCGACCTGGGAATGATGCGGCCCTGTGGGTGCTCCCAGCTAAAAACAGAACTTAGAAAGATGTCACATGGTGCCATTGAAGATGAAGTGATGTTGAAGAAGTGGGCGATGCGCGATGACAACATCGACCCTCACGAGCCCCCAGGCCCAGGAGCCTCGAGAGGCCCCGAGGGCTCAGGCGGGTCTCCGAGGGCTATCTCCATCTCCACCAGGACCGCACAATGCCTGACCTCCTGAGCCTCCAGAATGCTCCTCAGCAGGCGCTGATGAGCGGCGACCGCGTTCGGCAGGCCGAAAGGCATGTGAACGTAGCTATGAGGTGGACCCTCGCAACGCCCCACGCGTGAAGGCCAGAGGCGCTCCTAAGACGCGGCTCGGTTGAGCCCTGGCACGTCGATCCAGACGCGCAGCCCACCATCCTTGCCTGGATGTGGGGCTACGGCGGGCAAGCGGCGGCTGTCGCGCATGACTCTCGACCCCTGTAGCTCCTGGGTGTTTCTTGCGATGAACTCTTGAGGGTTTGGTCTTCCTTGCCTTGTACCTTCCTGAGGGAAACGTGCCTAGAAGCGCCCCTCCAAGTGGTGCCCGAGCGCCTCCCTCGCGACCTTGGCAAAGTCGGTGGCTCCCCAAGAAAGAGCACCCGAGCCCTGCCTGAGGAGGGCGTCGGGCGCGCCTTCCTATGCGAGAGAGGGTGGCGCTCCCTGATTGGGCGCAGATCCTGACGCAACACCTCCGAAGGCGCCTGCCTCCTTATGGCTTGGGCCAGGCGAAACCTTCTTCTTCTTAAGGGTCACCTCGGGAAGTCTTCCATTTCTGTGGTCCGGGTCTTCGATTGCTGCAGCTTGGAACGCACGCTCAAGTGAGCACACTGCGTCCCTTTCTTCACAGGGTACGGTGATGACTCCACCGCTTCCTAGCATCTTGAGGACATTGTATCCATGATGAGTCACTACCATGAACTTGGCCAGGGCTGGGTACCCGAGGATGGCGTTGTATGGCAGACGGATGTGGGCGACGTCGAAGTCGATGAGCTCGGTGTGGTAGTTGTTGCGCTGCCCGAAGGTGACTGGAAGGCGAACCTGCCCTATTGGAACAGTGGAACCATCAGTGACTCCTGAGAAGGGCTTGGTTGGCTGAAGCTGATCATAGGGCACTTGGAGATTGTCGAACGTCTCGACGGACAGGACGTTGGGTCCTGCTCCGCCGTCAATGAGGGTTCTGGTGACCTGCACGTTGCTGATGACTGGGGAGCAAAGCATCGGGAGGACTCTGGTCGTTGCCACGCACTTGAGCTGGTCCACTGAGCTGAACGTGATAGCGCACGCAGACCACCTGAGAGGGCGCGTGGCCCCAAGCTTGGGGAGGACTGCATTCACCTCGCGAGCAAACTGCTTGAAGATGCGCTCTACGAGGCTGGGGCCTGCGCGCCACCCAAGATGCAAGCGATCGCGCGCGGCTCCTGGAAGCCCCCAGCCCCCTCGTCTTGATGTTGGTCTTCGTTCCTCCTTGGCGGTGGCGGCAGAGGAGGAAGGCATGCGTTGTCGCGCGGATAATCCTCACGAGGCTGATCTCTCCAGCCTCCCTCGCGAGGCTGGTCCTGCCAGCGATCCTCGCGAGGTCGGTCACACCACCCTTGGCGAGGGCCATGGTCTTCCCATTGTCCGCCAGCTCTTCCTCCTCCTCGGCCATAGCCCCTGTCCTTGCGCTCGGGGCGTCGGCCGACACGTCCATCTCTCACGGCCCTGAGCTCTTGACAATCGTTGGTGTTGTGGGTGTGGAGGTCGTGGTACACGCAATACCGGCTTCCCTTGGATGACTCCGGTTGATCCCTGCCTCGCTTGGTGTCTGGCTCCGCTGCAAGCAAGGCAGCCCCCTTGCGCTTCACGTCCTTGGCCTTGGGCTTCTTCTCTTCTGAGTCGGCAGCCGGGAGTTTGAGGAGGGAAAGGCGCCCTTCCTCGGCCCTGGCGCACTTGGTCGCCAAGTTGAACAGCTCCAGGGATGTGCACAGGTCTTCATGGATTGCTAGCTCCTCCTTCATCTTGATGTCGCGTACGCCATCGGAGAAGGCCGAGATGATGGCTTCTTCAGTCACCTTGGGGATCTTGAGGCGGGCGTTGTTGAAGCGCTGGATGTATTTCTGCAGGGTTTCCCCTTGCTGCTGCTTGATGTGGCGTAGATCGCTCATGGCCGGGGGCCAGTCACGAGTGCCCTGGAAGTTGGCGATGAAGTGAGTGCGCATGTCGTCCCAGGAGGAGACTGTGCCAGGAGCCAGGTTCAGGAGCCAGGTGTGGGCCCCGTCCTTGAGCGCCATGGGAAACCAGTTCGCCATGACCCTTTCGTCTCCGTTGGCGGCTTCGATGCATAGCTCGTACAGCTGTAGCAACTCCGCGGGGTCCGCCGTGCCATCGTAGTGAGGGGGCAGGTCAGGCTTGAACTTGCCTGGCCATGTGACGCCGCGTAGCTCGGGGGTGAGGGAGCGGTAGCCTGCTGTGGCCACCGGTGCCTTTTGCTGGTACTGGGCTTGCTCCTGGGGATTACCGCGCGCCACCGCTTGGAGCAGCGCGGGGTCTTGGCGTGGAGGTGCAGGGACGCGATCTTGGCGCGCCGGCGCTGGGAGCGCACGAGCACCTTTTTGGGGACGAGCGATCTCTTGGCAGCTCCTTTCTTGCTGCGCAGGTGCCGGACACGGAGGGTCTTGCCCTGGGGCTGCGCGCCTTGGAGCCAGGGCGCCTTCTTGGGGAGGAGGTGGTGGAGGCACCTCCTGATCCTTGCCTCTTGCGTGAAATGGAGGGCGAGGCAGCGAGAAGGACGGCAAGGGGGAACCCCCTGAGGCACTGATGAGCTCGGTGATGCGGGCGAGCCAGTCCTCGTAGAGGTCGTCGACGGGGCGGTAGTGCAGGAGCTCTCTTGCCAGGAGCAGCGCGGCGTGCGCATCCATGGGGGCGCGACGGGCGTGGGAAGACGAAGCGGCTGGAGTCAGCGACGATGTGGCGGTGCGGCCCTCCCGCCGCACCGAAGGGTGCTGGGACGAGGCCTGCTGCTCGTTCCCCGCCGGGCCAGTGACGGCGTTGGCGGCAGGCGACGAGGAACGACGAGGGCGTCCGCCGAAGGGCGACGCGGGTGGCGAGAGCAGCCAGGTGCTCGGCGCGACCCCGACGAGAGTCAGCCATGGACACAACGGAAGATCACACGCGAACAGCGGAAGAAAGATTCCGGCGCACCCCTACCTGGCGCGCCAAATGTCGGATTTCGGGTTCCGACAGACCCTTGAGGTTCAAACACTGGGGTGCGCGCGGAGATCTCTCCCCTACCGATCTATGTCCAATCTCCTCGTGTGATCTAAGCTGGAAACAACGAACAACACAAGGGACACGAGGTTTATACTGGTCCGGGCCACCGTTGTGGTGTAATACCCTACTCCAGTGTGTGGTGTGGAGGATTGCCTCAGGGGCTGATGATGAACAGTACAAGGGAAGAACGGCCTCGCGAGAGGTGTTCTTGAGCTGGTGCGATGAACTGCTTGGGTGAGTTCAGTTGCCTCTCTCTCTGCTAGGGCTCAATCAGATCTCTAGATGTCTAGGTGTGTCCCCCCTCTCTGCCTTCTGTCCGATCTCCAGATGTCCCCCTCTACTCTGTGGTGGCTAGCTCTATTTATAGAGGCCCTGGGCCTCTCCCCAAATAATGAGCGGGAAGGGCGCCAACAATTGGCCATTTTGAAGGGGAACATCTAGTACAAGTTATCCTGACTAAAGGTGGTCTTCGGCTGCCAAAAGCACTGGTGATGACGCCATCTTGGGCTCCACGGTGACCTCCATCTTGCTGCTCTTTTGGTCTTGGTATCGTTGCACCGGAATGGCAACCTTTGCCCGATGCCTTGGCCTGTGCTTGCCCCCTTTGCACCAAAGGGGAAAGAAGGACACTGCACAGGCCGGCGCCCGCCTGGTCTCGATCGTCATGGCTTGCGTCACGGGCTCCTCACGAGGTGCCCCTGCCTTGATTTCTCCTCCTCCTCGCGAGCCTGCCTGATGAGGCTGCCTTTGAGGAAGCTTCCTGTCGTCCATCCCGCGAGGCTTGGCCCCTCGTGAGGGTCTTGGGCTTGAGCTGATGAAGATGGGTCACGCTGGGCCCCCACTTGAGCCACGTCGCAGGCCGCAGGAAGGGAAGTCTGGGGACCCCCGTTCGCAGAACGCCGACAGCCTCCCTCGCGCGGACGCGCCCTTTGAGACTTCGGTCGGCTATAAATGAGCAATTTTTTTGCCTTTTTTTAGACAAGCAAATTTTTTTGCCTACTCCGCATGCATGATACTCCCTCTGGTCCTTTTTACTCCCGTCAACCGTTTGCAAAGTGTTTGACCAAATTTATACTTTTTTAACACCACCTTATATTAATTAACCAGCCACACCAGTACACTCATTCGATACAATATTCACCACACAGGGCGGTACATTATTTACAAGAATACCATCTAATCTATTGTCAAAGCTATACTTAGCGATTAAGTGTGCCACCTTAATGGCCGAACGGCTAATCTTTGACAATTGAAGATTGTTGATCAACTTCAAGATGCTCAACGCTTTCATCTTCAGGTCACGCATAGCAGACCTGTCAACGCTTTGACAGGCATCAATCAAATCCCACGACCAAATTTATACTAAAAATATCAATATCTACAATACTCCCAAAACACTTAGGCGCGGTGCATTAACTTCTACTTCGTTTCTTGTTTCTTGACATATCAACCAATAGGAGATGCGGGTGTGCATGCTTTTAATGACTTGAGACTACCAAACACGACATGCAGTGGTTAGTTCATTGCATGCAATGCTATTAATTAGCAAATAAACATTGAGATCTCTCGTTTTCCCCTCCTCCTTGGTCGCAGTGCACAATCTAAGATGACTTGCTCACCTAGACGGAGGGAGTACTGATTATAATGAGTATAAGAACTATGTTTTATAATGAGTGTAAAAATATTGATTTGACATTGTGAATGTTGACACATTGTGGAATAGTTTTTGAAGTCTGCAAAAGTACTCAACTAGTGCTGTCATTCTCCACAAAAAAATGTGTTTACCAATGCATGCATGAACACTAGTTACTCTAATCCCCCCCTCTCTTCTTTAATTCTTTGCCACATCAGCATGTTTGCTATTCCCGTGTGCATGATACCAGCTAAGATACCACCATTATGGCCAGCCTTAATCATCACATGCAATAATTTAGTGCACCTTGAAATATGAACATGTGTGGGGCGTGTTTGTTTTTAATGACTTGAGACTATACCTAGCCCGGCATGCAAGATGACTTATTATGCACCGTTCCCCATACCTGCAGGAAGCCTGTTCGTCTCCAAATCTTTTCCTCTCCATGTGTGGAAACAATATGCCTGCCAAACTCTCCTTCTCCCTCCGGCGGTCCCACCACTCTACCCCGTGTGAAAAAATCTGCATGCATGACTCTCCTTCCCCCACGCTCGTCCAATCCGTTGTGACCAGCAATATTTCCACCCCTTTGCTCCCCCGTAATTTATTCCAACAAATATGCCCACGTAGCTATTACTTAACTGTAGGTGCATTCAGTCACTGATATATGGGCCCAACAGGGGTCTGGCCCACATGTCAGTGACGCAACTGGACCGGCAGTTAAGTCAGTGCAGCTCAGTCCATATCTTACGTAGGTGTGCCATTGCTCGCTATAAATATTGCGCCTCCCACGACATCTCTATCTCCTCCCCCTCACGTTCATGTTCATCGCTATCTCCTCCCCCTCCCTCTCATGTCGACCACCATGGCATCACCCCTCCCAAGCCCTAGGAGCCCCTCGATGCACCACACGGACGGTCACGCGTCGCCGTTCCGTTCCTCGCCGCCACTAGTCGAGGAGGACGCGTCGGTGTTCCGCTCCTCGCCGCTATGCGACGCGTCGTTGTTCTGTTCCTCGCCACCACTAGTCAAGGAGGACGCGTCAGCGTTCCGCTCCTCGTCGCGACGTGTCGAGGTGGACGCGTCGGTGTTCCCAATCTCGCTAGCATGTGCGCCGGAGGACGCGTCGGCTCCCCGCTACGAGGAGAACACCACGCCGCCCACCGAGCCCCCTAGCCTTGAGGAGCTTTGGAAAGAAATGGATGTTGCCTTGTGGGAGGCTTTGCCTCCAGCAGAGCGCGCCAAAATAGAGGCGGAGAAGAAGGCCGAGGAAGAGAAGCGCACCGCGGAACAAGCTGCCTGGGAGGCCTATGTCGCGTCCGAGAGAGTCAGGAAATTGGCTCTTTGGCAGAAGGCTCGTGCGAGGGCCGTGAGGGTGGCGGAGGACACCCGTGCCGACGCCCTGAGTGCAGTCGGGCCCAAGCGCCTCATCTACGCTTGGCGGTATGTGGACCGGGTGCATGCTTCCAGCGAGGAGGAGTACCTGTTGGCGATGGATCACCACACCGGTGAGATTGCGCTCGCCCGCCGGCAAGCCGCCAATCAGCACCTCGCGAGTTGCGAGGCTGAGGAAGAGGCGTTGTGTCGGCGCGCTGGGAAACGGCCGCGCACCAGGGCACTCGTGGTGCGCCGCAAGCGCTCCTGCGAGCATCATGGCTTTTAGGAGGAGTATAATTTTTGTTTCATAAGGCGATCTCATTAGTTTTGGGACGCAAATGATAAATCCCGAACGTTCAGGAATTTTTAGCGTCCTTAATTAAGTATGTAAAAGGGAAAGTTTGGAAACCTTGTGTATTTGTACGCATTTTGCAAGTACGTGCATATAGCACAAACTTTACTATATACTATCGCACTACACGTCTCTCTCGATATATGCTTGCAGACGGTGCTACTCCCTCCGTCCAGGTCAATAAGTCATCTTCGGTTGTGCACCGTGACCAAGAAGGAGGGAAGACTTATGCACCTAGACGAAGGGAGTACTACTATTACTTATGTACATGCAAATGCACATTTTAACATTACGATGCGGTTTTTGTAAAAGTAGAAAAACAGCACTAGTCAAGCTTGTGAAACGATCCAATGCAAAACAAATGCAAAAATGCTCGTTTGATTGTTTACTTTTAGCTTCCTTCTCTGTGGTTATTTCTCTGTCATACTTTGTACGGAGTATCTCACTGGTTGGAAAGGCATGCAAATTCCCAAACCGCTTCCTACACCCTGTATCTCACTGGTTGCCGACGTTGACGTTGTCGCCCATGTCGAGAATGAGGTTGCCGAGGTCGGGGAAGAAGTCGTCGTTCGCGAAGTCGTCGCTGCCAGCAGTCGCGCGAGTGCACTCCCCAAAAATCTGATCGCCCCTCTCCCGTACAGGATCACGAGAGGCGGGGTTCCGGAGGCCTGCTGTCCCTTCTCCCGGTGCACACCGAAAGGAGGGATTGAGAAGACTTGCTTGGCGGTGCAATGATCTGGAACGGTGGTGAGAAACTATATAGTGCGGGCCGGGTAGGTCGTCGGAGTATAGCTCTGTCCTCGGCTCGGCTCAATCCCGCAACCCGCGGCGTGCCGTGACGAGGCGTGGCGTGGCGAGGCGAGCGAGGAGGAGGAGCGCGCGTGTAGGTCTCCTCTTCTCATGCTCATACAAGTGGTAGAAGAGCTCACCTTATAAAGGCCTACTAGCAAAATTCCAACATCGACCAGGCCGTCCATGAAACGGGAGTGGCTGGGGGGGACGTTGCGCCAGTTGAATATATGAGCAAGTTACTACGAGATTTAATCCGAATAAGCACAAAATAAATCATGACGGCTATAACAGAGATGAAACTAATCATGTGGACTAGCATAGTAGTAGGATACAGAGTAGAAACATGAATTCTACCACGATTTCGAACAGGAAGGACAGAAACACATACGGTGCAATGGGAGCAGCACCGTTGGCGTTGAGGTTGTCGCCCATGTCCAAACACCACGTAGACACGGTCTTTGAGCACGGTTCATAGTCGTTCCACGCTCGGGCATTGAAGTTTGTAACTATTTTAGATTAGAATATACTACTCCTCTGGTGCTAGTAGTAGAGTAGAGTCCTACTCTACTACTCTACTCAAGCAAGTTAGGGCATAGCTGTTGGGGAACGTAGCAGAAATTCAAAATTTTCCTACGTATCACCAAGATCTATCTATGGAGAAACTAGCAACGAGGGGAAGGAGAGTGCATCTACATACCCTTGTAGATCGCTAAGCGGAAGCGTTCAAGTGAACGGGGTTGATGGAGTCGTACTCGTCGTGATTCAAATCACCGATGATCCTAGTGCCGAACGGACGGCACCTCCGCGTTCAACACACGTACAGCCCGATGACGTCTCCCATGCCTTGATCCAGCAAGGAGAGAGGGAGAGGTTGAGGAAGACTCCATCTAGCAGCAGCACAACGGCGTGGTGATGATGGAGGAGCGTGGCAATCCTGCAGGGCTTCGCCAAGCACCGCAGAAGAGGAGAAGAACTTGGGAGAGAGGGAGGGGCTGCACCAAAGGCAAAGGTGTGTCTTAGAGGCCCTCCTACCCCCACTATATATAGGGATCCCAAGGGGGGGTGCGCCAGCCCTAGGAGATCCAATCTCCTAGGGGGCGGCGGCCAGGGGAGGAGTCCTCCCCCCCAAGTCACCTAGGAGGTGCCTTCCCCTGCTGGGACTCTTCCTTTAGGGTTTCCCCATTCACCCTAGGCGCATGGGCCATAAGGGAAGTGGCGCCCCAGCCCACTTTGGGCTGGATCCCTTCCCACTTCAGCCCATGGGACCCTCCGGGATAGGTGGCCCCACCCGGTGGGCCCCCGGGACCCTTCCGGTGGTCCCGGTACAATACCGATGACCCCGAAACTTGTCCCGATGGCCGAAATAGGACTTCCTATATATAAATCTTTACCTCCGGACCATTCCGGAACTCCTCGTGATGTGCGGGATCTCATTCGGGACTCTGAACAACATTCGGTAACCACATACAAACTTCCTTTATAACCCTAGCGTCATCGAACCTTAAGTGTGTAGACCCTACGGGTTCGGGAGACATGCAGACATGACCGAGACGTTCTCCGGTCAATAACCAACAGTGGGATCTGGATACCCATGATGGCTCCCACATGTTCCACGATGATCTCATCGGATGAACCACGATGTCAAGGACTTAATCAATCCCGTATACAATTCCCTTTGTCGAGCGGTATTGTACTTGCCCGAGATTCAATCGTCGGTATCCCGATACCTTGTTCAATCTCATTACCGGCAAGTCTCTTTACTCGTTCCGTAACACATCATCTCGTGATCAACTCCTTGGTCACATTGCGCATATGATGATGTCCTACCGAGTGGGCCCAGAGATACCTCTCCGTTTACACGGAGTGACAAATCCCAGTCTCGATTCGTGCCAACCCAACAGATACTTTCGGAGATACCTGTAATGCACCTTTATAGTCACCCAGTTACATTGTGACGTTTGATACACCCAAAGCATTCCTACGGTATCCGGGAGTTGCACAATCTCATGGTCTAAGGAAATGATACTTGACATTAGAAAAGCTTTAGCATATGAACTACACGATCTTTGTGCTAGGCTTAGGATTGGGTCTTGTCCATCACATCATTCTCCTAATGATGTGATCCCGTTATCAATGACATTCAATGTCCATGGTCAGGAAACCATAACCATCTATTGATCAACGAGCTAGTCAACTAGAGGCTTACTAGGGACATGGTGTTGTCTATGTATCCACACATGTATCTGAGTTTCCTATCAATACAATTATAGCATGGATAATAAACGATTATCATGAACAAAGAAATATAATAATAATCAATTTATTATTGCCTCTAGGGCATATTTCCAACAGTCTCCCACTTGCACTAGAGTCAATAATCTAGTTCACATCGCCATGTGATTAACACTCACAGGTCACATCGCCATGTAACCAACATCCAAAGAGTTTACTAGAGTCAATAATCTAGTTCACATCACTATGTGATCAACACTCAATGAGTTCTGGGTTTGATCATGTTGCTTGTGAGAGAGGTTTTAGTCAACGGGTCTGAACCTTTTAGATCCGTGTGTGCTTTACAAATCTCTATGTCATCTCCTAGATGTAGCTACCATGTTCTATTTGGAGCTATTCCAAATAACTGTTCTACTTGGAGCTATTCCAAATTGTTGCTCCATTATATGTATCTGGCATCTCTACTCAGAGCTATCCGGATAGGTGTTAAGCTTGCATCGACGTAACCCTTTACGACGAACTCTTTTACCACCTCCATAATCGAGAAAATTCCTTAGTCCACTAGTTACTAAGGATAACTTTGACCGCTGTCCTGTGATCCATTCTTGGATCACTCTTGTACCCCTTGACTGACTCATGGCAAGGCACACTTCAGGTGCGGTACACAGCATAGCATACTGTAGAGCCTATGTCTTAAGCATAGGGGACGACCTTCGTCCTTTCTCTCTATTCTACCGTGGTCGAGCTTTAAGTCTTAACTTCATACCTTACAACTCAGGCAAGAACTCCTTCTTTGACTGATCCATCTTGAACACCTTCAAGATCATGTCAAGGTATGTGCTCATTTGAAAGTACCATTAAGCGTTTTGATCTATCCTTATAGATCTTGATGCTCAATGTTCAAGTAGCTTAATCCAGGCTTTCCATTGAAAAACACTTTCCAAATAACCCTACATGCTTTCTAGAAATTCTACATCATTTCTGATCAACAATATGTCAACATATACTTATCAGAAATTCTATAGTGCTCCCACTCACTTCTTTGGAAATACAAGTTTCTCATAAACTTTGTATAAACCCAAAATCTTTGATCATCTCATCAAAGCATACATTCCAACTCCGAGATGCTTACTCCAGTCCTTAGAAGGATTGTTGGAGCTTTGCATACTTATTAGCATCTTTCAGGATTGACAAAACCTTCCGGTTGTATCACATACAACCTTTCCTCAAGAAAATCGTCGAGGAAACAATGTTTTGACATCCTATCTGCAAGATTTCATAAATAATGCAGTAATCGCTAATATAATTCCAACAGACTCTTAGCATCGCTACGAGTGAGAAAGTCTCACCGTAGTCAACTCCTTGAACTTGTCGGAAAACATCTTAACGACAAGTCAAGCTTCCTTAACGATGATACTTACCATCATTGTCCGTCTTCCTTTTAAAATCCATATGTACCTAACAGCCTTACGACCATCAAGTAGTTCTTCCAAAGTCTACACTTTGTTTTCATATATGGATCCTCTCTCGGATTATATGGCCTCGAGCCATTTATCGGAATCCGGGCCCACCATCGCTTCTCCATAGCTCGTAGGTTCATTGTTTGTCTAGCAACATGACTTCCAAGACAGGATTACGTACCACTCTGAAGTAGTACGCATCCTTGTCATCCCACGAGGTTTGGGGGTGACTTGATCCGAAGTTTCATGATCACTATCATAAGCTTCCACTTCAATTGGTGTAGGTGCCACAGGAACAACCTCCTGTGCCCTGCCACACACTAGTTGAAGAGACGGTTCAATAACCTCATCAAGTCTCCACCATCCTCCCACTCAATTCTTTCGAGAGAAACTTTTCCTCGAGAAAGGACCCGATTCTAGAAACAATCCCTTATTGCTTTCGGATCTGAGACAGGAGGTATACCCAACTGTTTTGGGTGTCCTATGAAGATGCATTTATCCGCTTTGGGTTCGAGCTTATCAGCCTGAAACTTTTTCACATAAGCATCGCAGCCCCAAACTTTTAAGAAATGATAGCTTAGGTTTCTCTAAACCATAGTTCATTCGGTGTCGTCTCAACGGAACTACGTGGTGCCCCATTTAAAGTGAATGTGGTTGTCTCTAATGCCTAACCCATAAACTATCGTGGTAATTTGATAAGAGACATCATGGTATGCATCATATCTAATAGGGTGCAGTTATGATGTTCGGACACACCATCACACTATGGTGTTCCAGGCTGTATTAGTTTTGAAACAATTTCCACAATGTCTTAATTCTGTGCCAAACTCGTAATTCAGATATTCATCTCTATGATCATATCATAGATATTTTTATCCTCTTATGACGACGATCTTCCAACTTCACACTGAAATTACTTGAACCTTTCAATAATTCAGACTCGTGATTCATCAAGTAAATATACTCAACATCTACTCAAATCATATGTGAAGTAAGAACATAACGATATCCACTACATGCCTCAGCACTCATTGGACTGCACACATCAAAAATGTATTACTTCCAACAAGTTGCTTTCTTGTTCCATTTTACTGAAACCGAGGCTTTCAGTCATCTTGCCCATGTGGTATGATTTGCATGTCTCAAGTGATTCAAGATCAAGTGAGTTCAAACGGTCCATTTGCATGGAGTTTCTTCATGCATATACACCAATAGACATGGTTCGCATGTCTCAAACTTTTCAAAAACGAGTGAGCCCAAAGATCCATCAACATGGAGCTTCTTCATGCGTTTTATACCGATATGACTTACGTGGCAGTGCCACAAGTAGGTGGTACTATCATTACTATCCTATATCTTTTGGCATGAACATGTGTATCACTACGATCGAGATTCAATGAACCATTCATTTTAGGTGCAAGACCATTGAAGGTATTATTCAAATAAAGAGTAACCGTTATTCTCCTTAAATGAATAACCGTATTGCGATAGACATAATCCAATCATGTCTATGCTCAACGCAAACACCAAATAACAATTATTTAGGTTTTGATACCAATCTCGATGGTAGAGGGAGCGTGCGATGCTTGATCATATCAACCTTGGAAACACTTCCAACACATATCGTCAGCTCACCTTTAGCTAGTCTCCGTTTATTCTGTAGCCTTTTGTTTCGAGTTACTAACACTTAGCAACCGAACCGGTATCTAATACCCTGGTGCTACTAGGAGTACTAGTAAAGTACACATCAACACAATGTATATCCAATATACTTCTATCGACCTTGCCAGCCTTCTCATCTACCAAGTATCTAGGGTAATTCTGCTCCAGTGGCTGTTCCCTTTATTACAGAAGCACTCAGTCTCGGGTTTGGGTTCAACCTTGGGTTTCTTCACTAGAGCAGTAGCTGAATTGCCGTTTCATGAAGTATCCCTTTGTTCCCTTGCCCTTCTTGAAACTAGTGGTTTCACCAACCATCAACAATTGATGCTCCTTCTTGATTTCTACTTTTGTGGTGTCAAACATCGCGAATATCTCAAGGATCGTCATATATGTCCCTGATATATTATAGTTCATCACGAAGCTCTAGCAGCTTGGTGGTAATGACTTCGGAGAAACATCACTATCTCATCTGGAAGATCAACTCCCACTCGATTCAAGCGATTGTTGTACTCAGACAATCTGAGCACAAGCTCAACAATTGAGCTTTTCTCCTTAGTTTGTAGGCTAAGAAAATCGTCGGAGGTCTTATACCTCTTGACGTGGGCACGAGCCTGAAATCCCAATTTCAGTCCTCAAAACATCTCATATGTTTTGCGACGTTTCAAAAACCGTCTTCGGTGCCTCAACTCTAAACCGTTTAACTGAACTATCACGTAGTTATCAAAACGTGTATGTCAGATGTTCGCAACATCCACAGACGACGTTCGAGGTTCAGCACACTGAGCGGTGCATTAAGGACATAAGCCTTCTATGAAGCAATGAGGACAATCCTCAGTTTACGGACCTAGTCCGCATAATTGCTACTATCAACTTTCAACTAATTTTTCTCTAGGAACATATCTAAACAGTAGAACTATAGCATGAGCTACGACATAATTTGCAAAATCCTTTTGACTATGTTCAGGATAATTAAGTTCATCTTATGAACTCCCACTTAGATAGACATCCCTCTAGTCATCTAAGTGATTACATGATCCGAGTCAACTAGGCCGTGTCCGATCATCACGTGAGACGGACTAGTCATCATCGGTGAACATCTTCATGTTGATCATATCTTCTATACGACTCATGCTCGACCTTTCGGTCTCTGTGTTCCGAGGCCATGTCTGTACATGCTAGGCTCGTCAAGTTAACCCTAAGTGTTTTGCTGTGTAAAACTGTCTTACACCCGTTGTATGTGAACGTAAGGATCTATCACACCCGATCATCACGGCGTGCTTCGAAACGACGAACTGTAGCAACGGTGCACAGTTAGGGGAGAACACTTCTTGAAATTCTTGTAAGGGATCATCTTATATACTACCGTCGTTCTAAGCAAATAAGATGTATAAATATGATAAACATCATATGCAATCAAATAATAGTGACATGATATGGCCAATATCATATAGCTCCTTTGATCTCCATCTTGGGGCTCCATGATCATCTTGTCACCGGTATGACACCATGATCTCCATCATCGTGTCTTCTTGAAGTTGTCTCGTCATCGACATGCAAGTCATGATTCCCTTGACAAGAACATGATCAATCTCATACATCACATATATCATTCATCACATCCTTTTGCCATATCACATCACATGGCATACCCTGCAAAAACAAGTTAGACGTCCTCTAATTGTTGTTTGCATGTTTTACGTGGCTGCTATGGGTTTCTAGCAAGAACGGTTCTTACCTACGCAAATACCACAACGTGATATGCCAATTGCTATTTACCCTTCATAAGGACCCTTTTCATCGAATCCGATCCGACTAAAGTAGGAGAGACAGACACCCGCTAGCCACCTTATGCATCTAGTGCATGTCAGTCGGTGGAACCAGTCTCACGTAAGAGTACGTGTAAGGTCGGTCCGGGCCGCTTCATCCCACGATGCCGCCGAATCAAGATAAGACTAGTAACGGCAAGCATATTGAACAAAATCAACGCCCACAACTACTTTGTGTTCTACTCGTGCATAGAATCTACGCAATAGACCTAGCTCATGATTCCACTGTTGGGGAACGTAGCAGAAATTCAAAATTTTCCTACGTATCACCAAGATCTATCTATGGAGAAACTAGCAACGAGGGGAAGGAGAGTGCATCTACATACCCTTGTAGATCGCTAAGCGGAAGCGTTCAAGTGAACGGGGTTGATGGATTCGTACTCGTCGTGATTCAAATCACCGATGATCCTAGTGCCGAACGGACGGCACCTCCGCGTTCAACACACGTACAGCCCGGTGACGTCTCCCATGCCTTGATCCAGCAAGGAGAAAGGGAGAGGTTGAGGAAGACTCCATCCAGCAGCAGCACAACGGCGTGGTGATGATGGAGGAGCGTGGCAATCCTGCAGGGCTTCGCCAAGCACCGCAGAAGAGGAGAAGAACTTGGGAGAGAGGGAGGGGCTGCACCAAAGGAAAAGGTGTGTCTTAGAGGCCCTCCTACCCCCACTATATATAGGGATCCCAAGGGGGGTGCGCCAGCCCTAGGAGATCCAATCTCCTAGGGGGCGGCGGCCAGGGGAGGAGTCCTCCCCCCCAAGTCACCTAGGAGGTGCCTTCCCCTGCTGGGACTCTTCCTTTAGGGTTTCCCCATTCACCCTAGGCGCATGGGCCATAAGGGAAGTGGCGCCCCAGCCCACTTTGGGCTGGATCCCTTTCCACTTCAGCCCATGGGACCCTCCGGGATAGGTGGCCCCACCCAGTGGGCCCCCGGGACCCTTCCGGTGGTCCCGGTACAATACCGATGACCCCGAAACTTGTCCCGATGGCCGAAATAGGACTTCCTATATATAAATCTTTACCTCCGGACCATTCCGGAACTCCTCGTGACGTCCGGGATCTCATCCGGGACTCCGAACAACATTCGGTAACCACATACAAACTTCCTTTATAACCCTAGCGTCATCGAACCTTAAGTGTGTAGACCCTACGGGTTCGGGAGACATGCAGACATGACCGAGACGTTCTCCGGTCAATAACCAACAGTGGGATCTGGATACCCATGATGGCTCCCACATGTTCCACGATGATCTCATCGGATGAACCACGATGTCAAGGACTTAATCAATCCCGTATACAATTCCCTTTGTCGAGCGGTATTGTACTTGCCCGAGATTCAATCGTCGGTATCCCGATACCTTGTTCAATCTCATTACCGGCAAGTCTCTTTACTCGTTCCGTAACACATCATCTCGTGATCAACTCCTTGGTCACATTGCGCATATGATGATGTCCTACCGAGTGGGCCCAGAGATACCTCTCCGTTTACACGGAGTGACAAATCCCAGTCTCGATTCGTGCCAACCCAACAGATACTTTCGGAGATACCTGTAATGCACCTTTATAGTCACCCAGTTATGTTGTGACGTTTGATACACCCAAAGCATTCCTACGGTATCCGGGAGTTGCACAATCTCATGGTCTAAGGAAATGATACTTGACATTAGAAAAGCTTTAGCATACGAACTACACGATCTTTGTGCTAGGCTTAGGATTGGGTCTTGTCCATCACATCATTCTCCTAATGATGTGATCCCGTTATCAACGACATCCAATGTCCATGGTCAGGAAACCGTAACCATCTATTGATCAATGAGCTAGTCAACTAGAGGCTTACTAGGGACATGGTGTTGTCTATGTATCCACACATGTATCTGAGTTTCCTATCAATACAATTATAGCATGGATAATAAACGATTATCATGAACAAAGAAATATAATAATAATCAATTTATTATTGCCTCTAGGGCATATTTCCAACAATAGCATTGTAGGGAGTACCAGTACTGTGATCACTCAAGCAAGTAGTATGGCATCGACATGACCCTATGCTGCTGGTATGTGTCTCGTAAGTCAAGCAGCGTGTTGTAGTCATCATCACCTGTCCACTTCCCGCAGCACATATTAGCTTCTCCATCTTTGTCCGCACATAATCTCGTCCAATCTTCCATCCCCGCTAAGGCGCCTCCCCCCTCGTCCGAAACCCAAGCACTAACAATGGTAGAATCGAGCAGCGTCCGCCGAAAGAGTGGCTGGAATTCGCTCCCCACAGAGGTAATCAAGCTCATTGTTTCGCGTGTGGACAATCTCAGTACCATGCCGCTCGCCGCGTGCTCGTCGGGGCTGTACGGTTTACTCAAAGCCCTCAGGTCGGAGCTTTTTAAGCCAGCTCCTTGCTTGATGATGCCGCCTGATCTTCATAAACGTCGTGTCACACAGCATAACGGTCATAGGGTGGCGAGCATCAACCCCCTTGACTGTGATCCGATCCCCGTCAGCCTCAACTACATTAACAGTATGTACTGGGTCGGCATGAACACGTCTTGGATGGTGCTCATCGATGGTCGCGGCAGCTGGATGCTCGCGGAGGTCTACACCCGGCGATTGATCCCCTTCCTTCGATTAACACTGCACTGCTTTGGCACCGCGGCCCAAAATACTCAAAATCTTACAGTAGCCAACATGATACCAAGTTTGATTTGCTCAAGGTGTTAGAAATATGCCCTAGAGGCAATAATAAATTGATTATTATTATATTTCCTTGTTCATGATAATCGTTTATTATCCATGCTATAATTGTATTGATAGGAAACTCAGATACATGTGTGGATACATAGACAACACCATGTCCCTAGTAAGCCTCTAGTTGACTAGCTCGTTGATCAATAGATGGTTACGGTTTCCTGACCATGGACATTGGATGTCATTGATAACGGGATCACATCATTAGGAGAATGATGTGATGGACAAGACCCAATCCTAAGCCTAGCACAAGATCATGTAGTTCGTATGCTAAAGCTTTTCTAATGTCAAGTATCATTTCCTTAGACCATGAGATTGTGCAACTCCCGGATACCGTAGGAGTGCTTTGGGTGTGCCAAACGTCACAACGTAACTGGGTGGCTATAAAGGTACACTACAGGTATCTCCGAAAGTGTCTGTTGGGTTGGCACGAATTGAGACTGGGATTTGTCACTCCGTGTAAACGGAGAGGTATCTCTGGGCCCACTCGGTAGGACATCATCATAATGTGCACAATGTGATCAAGGAGTTGATCACGGGATGATATGTGTTACGGAACGAGTAAAGAGACTTGCCGGTAACGAGATTGAACAAGGTATCGGGATACCGACGATCGAATCTCGGGCAAGTGTCGTACCGATAGACAAAGGGAATTGTATACAGGATTGATTAAGTCCTTGACATCGTGGTTCATCCGATGAAATCATCATGGAACATGTGGGAGCCAACATGGGTATCAAGATCCCGCTGTTGGTTATTGACCGGAGAGTCATCTCGGTCATGTCTGCATGTTTCCCGAACCCGTAGGGTCTACACACTTAAGGTTCGGTGATGCTAGGGTTATAGAGATATTAGTATGCGGTAACCCGAAAGTTGTTCGGAGTCCCGGATGAGATCCCGGACATCACGAGGAGTTCCGGAATGGTCCGGAGGTAAAGAATTATATATAGTAAGTGCTATTTCGGCCATCGGGACAAGTTTCGGGGTCACCGATATTGTACCGGGACCACCGGAAGGGTCCCGGGGGTCCACCAGGTGGGGCCACCTGCCCCGGGGGGCCACATGGGCTATAGGGGGTGCGCCTTGGCCTATATGGGCCAAGGGCACCAGCCCCAAGAGGCCCATGCGCCAAGAGAAGAGGGAAAGGAAGAGTCCTAAAGGGGGAAGGCACCTCCGAGGTGCCTTGGGGAGGAGGGACTCCTCCCCTGGCCGCACCCTTCCTTGGAGGAAGGGCCAAGGCTGCGCCTCCCCCCTCTCCCTTGGCCCTATATATAGTGGGGGAAAGGGAGGGCAGCAATACCTGAGCCCTGGTGCCTCCCTCTCCCTTCCATGACACATCTCCCTCCTCCCGCAGTGCTTGGCGAAGCCCTGTTGGAATCCCGCTACTTCCACCACCACGCCGTCGTGCTACTGGATCTCCATCAACCTCTCCTTCCCCCTTGCTAGATCAAGAAGGAGGAGACATTGCTGCTCCGTACGTGTGTTGAACGCGGAGGTGCCGTCCGTTCGGCGCTAGGATCATCGGTGATTTGGATCACGACGAGTACGACTCCATCAACCCCGTTCTCTTGAACGCTTCCGCGCGCGATCTACAAGGGTATGTAGATCCACTCCTCCCTCGTTGCTAGATGACTCCATAGATTGATCTTGGTGACACGTAGGAAAAATTTTGAATTATTGCTACGTTCCTCAACACAAGGTTGTAATCTGCCAAGTGCCCGCAAGATCTGTGAATTATAAAGACTTCAGGCTAATTGCGTTCTTCAACCACGGTCTCGCCTATCTGACAGGTCACTGTGGTAAGTGGATAAATCTGCACGTCCATCGCAGGATCATACATCCTCCATGGTTCTCTGATGCCATTGAACACAAGGGCTTCATTTACGCTGTCGACTCCTTCTATGGCTGGATGTATTGCTGGCCTACTCCAGTCATCGCTACAAACGGCTGTTACAGCAGTATGTTACTTTCCTATGATATCATGATGGCTTGCTTATATTACTGTCAACATTTGCTGAAAAAATATTCATGCTCATAACATGTTGTTCTTAAGATTGACTAAACCAAGAGCCCTTTTTTATTTGACTCCAACTTGATATGATGTTGTAGGCCGCCTGGTGTCCCTACCCTTCCTAATCCCAGAACCTTTCAAAGAAAAGCGGCATGGCAGTTGCAGGTGGTTCCTGTCTCGATCAGACGACGGAGAAAGATTGATGATCGTTCGCACGTACCGGACGTGTTGTTTCACGGAATACAATCACTGTCACTGCAAGGTCTTTGAGCAGGATCCCAGCTTCTCTGCGCCTTCAGGAATTTTTGACTGGAGGCTGGTAAGTAGCCTTGGTACACGCTCTCTGTTTGTCGGACTGAATTATCCGATTAACCAGGAGATAACCGATGGCAAGGATCATGATGGCAGCGCGGTTTCGTTCATCAGGCAAAACTATGTGTACACAGCGTACCATGCGTCTCTGCATGCACCATACCCTGATATGTGCCACCACGCTCTGCAGCCCAAAGTAGGAGAGAGGGTCGCAAGTATCATACATCGACCTGCTGGCTGGAGTTTCTCCCGTCAGGCACCCATCTGGTTCAAGCCGTCAGCCAATCTCCACAACTTAATAAATAGTAACGTCTAACTGAGCCAGTTAGTTAGATATGTACACTTGGTGTAGTAGGATCTTTATTTAGTTTTATGCATACACTTGTTCTTTTTTGGTAGCCCTTTTGTAATGATGGCTGATATTTGGTTTGGAAGAGAGAGTTGCGTCTTCACTCTTCTGGCCTGCTTACTGTTTCTGTTGCACCCCCAGTCCAGGTTGCTGCTGCTGTTTTCAATGTACTCCCTCCGTTCTAAAATAGATGACCCAACTTTGTATAAAGTTAGTACAAAGTTGGATCATCTATTTTGGAACGGAGGGAGTACAATCAGTAGTATATTTCGTCTGTTGGTTGAATAAATGTGTTGTTAGAACGACAAACACAATGTTTTGGAAGTTGTTGCATGGTTCGATCCTTTAGTGCCCCGTACCGTACGTAGCGCATACTATTTATCATACGGAACACTTTTTTTTGAAACTCGGAACACATTTTCCACTTGTTGATAACATGCAGCCCACTAATGAAGGCCCAATAGAGAAGCCCATAATTAACTAGAAGGCAGGCTCTCACATGAATCCGGCCTAGGTACATGCTCATGGTCGCCTAAACATAAATAAGTAAATAAATAAAGCTAAATGCTCATGCACCAGTTCTTTGGGAAAATAGGTAGCCCAGTATTTCTTTTTGAAGAATACCCAAGCTAGGCCTATTTGTTTTCTCCGAATTACTGGGCTGCAAATCTTTCAAGACGAGGAGGGATGCATTCCGGCCTGGCTTAAGAGTATGGTTAATGTCTGTTAAAAGTAATATCAAAAGGGGTTGAAAATTCCAAAAAAAATAGCAAATGGGATATAAGTTTCTTTTTTTGTTTTTGTTCTTCACTGATATCTTATACGTATTTCATTGGATTTAACATGACATAGTACTAATTTATTTTTAAATTTGTTTTAGTATGGCTATTAATTTTTGGATTAAGAATATTTCGTTCCCCAGCAAAAATTTGCGAATTTTCAAAATTTGCCACATATTTAGTTAATTTTTTGACCCTGATACTGACCAGAAAATGGCCAGCAATTCTAAAAATGGAAAACGGGCCGCAATAAATTCCATATGAATTAGAAAATGAGTAAAAATTATAAAAATAATAGCAAATGGGCTGTACATGCCACAAATTTCGAGGCTGACTTGTTTACGCAAGGCTTTGTCAATGAACACACGATTCTAGCAGCAGTTAGTGTTGGATGTCCATCCAACGGCCGACGTGCTTCTTCAATCTCTGATCTTCCTGCTCCAGCCGCCTAAACTAGCGCCGGCGAGACTGCCTGCTCCCCCTCTTGTGGCCCGCTGTGATGTCACGCAGGCTTCCCCGGCCCACCCTACTCCCTCCGCTGGCCTGGTCGCACGCAATCAACTACCTCCTTATTACACGAAAAAAAATGATTCCTCCCACTGACATCTGGGGCACACCGGTTGGGAGGCTGACCTGTGGGCCTACTAAGTTGACGCGTACGCAGGGCTTGTCAACTTAGTCAACAAACGATTCTAGCAGCAGTTTGGATTTGAATCGAACAGTCCTGCTGCTTCTTCAATCGCTGCTCTTCTTGCACCAGCCGCCCAAACTAGCGCCGGGGAGACCGCCTGCTCCTGCCTCCAATGGCCGGCTGTGCTGCCGATGAGGCCTCATCGCCCCCTACTACTCCCACCGCTAGCCAGGCCCTGTGGCGACAGCAGCCTCACACCGCAGCGAACCAGTGAACCCTCGTACTCCTCTCCGCGTGGGCATCCACTGCCGCGTCTTCCCCGGCTCCGCATCGTCCCCTTCCTAGGCCTCGCCGTCGTCCACCGCCTTGGTGCTCTCGGCGCGGCGTGGTCAACGTGGTCAATGACATTCCATCGGAAGAGTACTGTACGTGGAGAGGCTGACAGCTGGGTCCACGGCCACAGCCCAGTTTTTTTGTGATTTGCCAAGTAAGTCGCTTTGTCAGGCCTGTTGGGCTGCAAATCTTTCAAGATGAGGAGAGCTTTCATTCGGCTGGCCGAGAAAATGGCCCATCAGTAATGAGAAATGGGCTGTACATTTTTAAAACACATCAAACCGGCAATTAGTTTCAAATATCTTTTTTCATTTCGATATTTGAAATTACATTAATTTTTATGCGTGGAGAATTTGTTGGATTTTATATTGATATACATTTATTTTTAAAATCAGTTTGAATGTGAGTCGAAATTTCGGGATTAAAAACAGTTCGGACCGCACCGAAATATGCAAAATTTCATATAATTTTTTAACCGTGGCCACAATATGGGTTGTAATGCTAACAAAAAGAATATGGGCTCCAAAAAAACCTTAATAATTAGCAAATGGGCTGTAAATTATTAGAAATAATGGCAGATGGGTTGTATGGTGTTTTCCACAGATTTGAGGCTTTCCTAAAAACAGGTTGACACACAAGCAGTGACTGTTGGATGGCCATCCAACGGCCGTCGTGCTTCTTCAATCTCTGCTCTTCCTGCTCCAGCCGCTCAAACAGGCGCCGGTGGGACTGCCTGCTCCCTCCTCCCCGCAGCCGGCTCTGCTGCCGCGCATGCCTCACCGCCCCACCGTACTCACATCGCTGGCCTAGCCATCCCTCTACTCACCCACACCAGCTGTTATTCTCCTGCGACGGCAGACGAATCAGTAAACCCTCGTACAGCCGTACTCCCCTCCGCGTGGGAAACAACTGCCAAGTCTTCCCTGCCTCCGTGTCATTCCCTTCCTAGGCCTCGCCATCGTCCACCGCCCTGGTGCTCTCGGCGCGGCCTGGTCAATGTGGTCAACGACCGACATGCATCTGAAGTGGACTTTACGTGGAGAGGCCGACAGTTGGTCCACGGCCGCATGTAAGGAAATGCCTCCTTATTACGCGCAAAATAATGATTCCTCCACCTGACATCAGGGACCCACCGAAAGGGCCTCTATATTTCGCGAAAAAAATGTTACCGCCGCTTACAGCTCGGACCCACCAGCTATATCTTCGCACGCAAGGAAGTGCCTCCTTATTACGCACAAAAAAATGAATACTCCCCCTGTTAGCTGGGACCCAGTATAGTGGTAGGCTGACTTGTGGGCCTACTAAGTTGACGGGGACGGAGGGCTTTGTCAACTTAGTCGATATGCACGATTCTAGCTCCAGTGACCGTACGATGTCCATCCAACGGCCGTAGTGCTTCTTCAACCTTTGGTCTTCTTGCTCCAGCCGCCCAAACCAGCGCTGGTCGTGCCTCGTCCTCCTGCCTCCCGTGGCCGGCTACGATGCGGCGGAGGCCTCACCACCCCCTACTACTCCCACCGCTGGCCAGGCCATCCCTCTACTCACCCACACCCCCTGTTATTCTGCGGCAACGGCAGCCTCACACCGCAGCGAACCAGTGAACCCTCGTACTCCTCTACGCATGGGCATCCACTGCCGCGTCTTCCCCGGCTCCGCGTCGTCCCCTTCCTAGGCCTCGCAGTCGTCCACCGCCCTAGTGCTCTCGGCGCGGCGTGGTCAACATGGTCAAGGAACGGATTCCATCAGACGTGGACTATACGTGGAGAGGCTGACAGCTGGGTCCACGGCCGTAGCAAGGAAGTGCCTCCTTATTACGTGCAAAATAATTATTCCTCCACCTGATAGCGGGACCCACCGGACGGGCCACCGTATTTTGCCCCCCTGACTGGTGGGACCCACTAGCTACATCTTCACACGCAAGGAAGTGCCTGACAGTCGGGACCCACCTGGTCGAAGCATATGTAGCGTTGTCATTCTGGTCGCGAACGTGTACGTACATATATACTGGTCGATGTAGAGGCGCGCACGTGTCGTAGTAGAGGCGGCCAGGGTGCAAGAAAGAAAATACAGCCACGTATGTGTACATACGGGTGGGGTCTCGAACGCCTACTCGCGCATACGTACGGCGAGGGCTCGTGTACATGGCTGGGTCGGAACAGAGAAATGGCGTCGTCGTCGTGGGGAGGCAACGGAATGCGTCGTGTTCATGGGGAGGCAACGGAATGCATCGTGTTCATGGGGAGGCAACGGAATGCGTCGTGTTCATCGGGAGGGCTTGGACGGAACAGGCGATGGAAACGAGGCCTGGCGAACCGCAGAACGGAGAAACAGCCTTGTGTTTGACTGGCCTTGTTCGAAATGGGATCCTGTTCATCGGGAGGGGTGTGGCGTACCGCAAAACAGAGGAAACGGGCCTCCTACAGTCAAAACGGGGGTCCTGTTGATCGGGAGGGGTGTGGCGTACTGCAAAACGGAGGAAACAGACTTGTGTTCGAGCGCTACGGTCGAAACAGGGGTCCTGTTCATCGGGAGGGGTGTGGCGTACCGCAAAACGGGACTCCACGGGATACTGTTCATCTCCACCGTCGACCCCCTCCAGCCTCCATGAGCTAATGTTCATCCACCGTCGACCTCCTCCAGCCTCCACCTGCGACTGTTCATCCACGGGCTCCTGTTCATCCAGCCTCCACCGCGCGCTACTCCACCGGCTACTGTTCAACCAGCCCTCTCCACGGGCTCCTGTTCAACCACCCCTCCACGGGCTACTGTTCATCCTGCCCTCCACCGTCTACTGTTCATCCTGCCCTCCACGGGGTGGTCCTGTTCATCCAGCCCTCCACGAGTTCCTGTTCATCCAGCCCCAACCGGCTCGATCGATCGGGGTCCTGTTCATCCAGAGGTAACACCACGGGGTTCGGTTCATCCACCCCCACCAGGAACTGTTCATGCAAACCCCCCCCCCCACAACGCTCACTGTTCATCCAGAGGCAGCATCAATCGGCTTCAGTTAGCAGCAGTAGTGAAGGAATCGCTCGATCGGGTTCAGTTAACAGCCATCGATCGATCGCTCGGGTTCAGTAACGCGTAGCCTGCAGTGCAATCGCTCGGGTTCAGTTAGAGCCCAATGCCTCACTCAGGTTCAGTTAGAGCCAAAGCCTCGCACACACACGCGTACGTGTACGAGAGAAACGCGCATCGCTCGGCTCCCGACCTCCCACCGTAACCGGGAACTCCCCGAAATTTTCCTCGCCCTCGCTTCTACCACAGTTTTTTCCGTCATGGACGGCCCAAAGAATGTCATGCAGCTGCGTCTCCGGACCGCCCAGGACGAAAAGCCCATTTTCTGTCATGATTTTTTGTCATAGAAGTAGGAGCCCACCACATCTATGATGATACCGGGGTTTGTCACAATTATCATCATAGAAGTGTCATATGTATGACAGAAAAAAAATTGTTCGGCCCAAAATGTCATGGATGTGTCTTTTTTTTGTAGTGTATCTTGCAAGTCTGTAGTCACCTACTATGTGTTATGATCCGGCAACCCCGAAGTGACAATAATCGGGACCACTCCCGGTGATGACCGTAGTTTGAGGAGTTCATGTATTCACTATGTGTTAATGCTTTGGTCCGGTACTCTATTAAAAGGAGGCCTTAATATCCCTTAGTTTCCGCTAGGACCCCACTGTCACGGGAGGGTAGGACAAAAGATGTCATGCAAGTTCTTTTCCATAAGCACGTATGACTATATTCGGAATACATGCCTGCATTGCATTGATGAATTGGAGCTAGTTCTGTGTCACCCTAGGTTATGACTGTTACATGATGATCCGCATCCGGCATAATTCTCTATCACCGATCCATTGCCTACGAGCTTTCCATATATTGTTCTTCGCTTATTTACCTTTCTGTTGCTATTGTTACAACCACTACAAAATACCAAAAACATTACTTTTGTTATCATTACCTTTTGCTACCGTTACCACTACTATCATATTACTTTGCTACTAAACACTTTGCTGCAGATATTATGTTTCCAGGTGTGGTTGAATTGACAACTCAGCTGCTAATACTTGAGAATATTCTTTGGCTCCCCTTGTGTCGAATCAATAAATTTGGGTTGAATAATGTACCCTCGAAAATTGTTGTGATCCCCTATACTTGTGGGTTATCAAGACTATTTTCTGGCGCCGTTGCCGGGGAGCATAGCTCTATTCTTTGAGTCACTTGGGATTTATATCTGCTTATAATTATTAAGAACTTGAGAGATCCAAAAAAAATTATCCCTCAACTATGAGGGGAGGTAAGGAACTGCCATCTAGCTCTGCACTTGATTCACCTTCTATTTTGAGTAAGCTTGCGACACCTAAACCTACTTCTGCTATTCGTTCTGATATGTCGCATGTTATTGATGATGCCACTTCTGCTATGCATGATACTTATGATGAAACTACATCTATGCTTGATACTACTGTGCCACTTGGTGAATTTCTTGATGAACAACTTGCTAGGGTTAGAGAGAATGAAAATATTGAAACTGATAACATTGATGAAAGTGATGATGAAGACTCTCCCCCTAATAAATATGAATCGCCTGTTATTCCTGAGGGTTATGTTTTTGAAAAAGAAGCTGCTCTAGCTATTTTAGCTTGCAAAGATAGATACGAGCTCAAGATGTTATTAGCTAAATGGAAGCAGCAATCTCTTAATGCTAGAAAGAAACCTGACCCTGCTTTTGCTACTTCACCTATCTGTGTTACTGATAAGGATTATGAATTCTCTGTTGATCCTGATATAATTAGTTTGGTTGAATCTGATCCTTTTCATGGCTATGAATCTGAAACTGTTGTGGCACATCTTACTAAATTAAATGATATAGCCACCCTATTCACTAATGATGAGAAATCTCGCTACCTTTATATCCTTAAAATATTTCCGTTCTCATTAAAGGGTGATGCTAAGATATGGTTTAATTATCTTGATCCCGGTTGTGTGCGTAGTCCCCAGGATATGATTTATTACTTCTCTGCTAAATATTTCCCTGCTCATAAGAAACAAGCTGCATTGAGGGATATATATAATTGTGTGCAAATTGAAGAAGAGAGTCTCCCACAAGCTTGGGGGAGGCTTCTCAAATTACTTAATGCTTTGCCTGATCATCCTCTTAAGAAAAATGAAATACTTGATATCTTTTATAATGGACTAACCGATGCTTCCAGAGATTACCTGGATAGTTGTGTTGGTTCTGTTTTTAGAGAAAGAACACCGGATGAAGCTGAAATTCTATTGAATAATATGTTGACAAATGAAAATAATTGGACACTTCCTGAGCCTATTCCTAAACCAACTCCGAAGAAAAGAGGTGTTCTATTTCTCAGTCCTGAAGATATGCAAGAGGCAAAGAAATCTATGAAAGAAAAGGGTATTAAAGCTGGAGATGTTAAGAATTTACCTCCTATTGAAGAAACACATGGTCTTAATTTACCGCCTGTCAAAGAAACATATGATCTTAATCCATTACCTATTGAAGAAACTCATGGTCTTGATAACCCGACACGAGTAGTAAAGGTACATTCTCTCTATAGATATGATAAAGCTGAAATCCCTCTTACTAAGTTTCCTAGCCAATGCTTAGATGAGTTTGATAATTTTAGGGTGAAGCAAGAAGATTTTAATGCTTATTTTGGTAGACAGTTAAAACAAAATGCTTATATGATTGAACACTTGGGTGATTATATGTCTAGAGTTAAAGGTGTACTTAAACTCATTAGTAAACATGCTTCTATGGTTACCACTCAAGTAGAACAAGTACTTAAGGCTCAAAACGATTTGCTCAATGAATTGAATAGTAAGAATAATGATTATGATGTTTGACTGGCTACTAGAACTGGTAGAATGACTCAGGAACCTTTGTATCATGAAGGCCACCCTAAGAGAATTGAGCAAGATTCTCAGAGAAATAATATAGATGCACCTAGTCCTTCTAAAAGGAAGAAAAAGAAAAATGATAGGACTTTGCATGACTCTAGTGAACATATTGCTGATACACCTGAGAATCCAAATGATATTTCTATTTCTGATGCTGAAACACAATCTGGTAATGAACCTGAAAGTAGTGATAATGTTAATGATAATGCTCATGATGATGCTCAACCTAGCAATGATAATGATATAGAAATTGAACCTGTTGTTGATCTTGATAACCCACAATCAAAGAATCAACGTTATGATAAGAGAGACTTTGTTGCTAGGAAACATGGTAAAGAGAGAGAACCATGGGTTCAGAAACCCATGCCTTTTCCTCCCAAACCATCCAAGAAAAAGGATGATAAGGATTTTGAGCGCTTTGTTGAAATGATTAGACCTATCTTTTTGCGTATGCGATTAACTGATATGCTTAAAATGAATCCTTATGCTAAGTACATGAAAGATATTGTTACTAATAAAAGAAAGATACGGGAAGCTGAAATTTCCACCATGCTTGCTAATTACACTTTTAAGGGTGGAATACCAAAGAAACTTGGAGATCCAGGAGTACCCACTATACCATGCTCCATTAAAAGAAACTATGTTAAAACTGCTTTATGTGATCTTGGAGCCGGTGTTAGTGTCATGCCTCTCTCTTTTTATCGTAGAATTGATTTGAATAAGTTGACACATACTGAAATATCTTTGCAAATGGATGATGAATCAACTGCTATACCCGTCGGTATCTGTGAGGATGTGCCTGTTGTGGTTGCAAACGTTACTATTTTAACGAACTTTGTTATTCTTGATATTCCCGAGGACGATAGTATGTCTATTATTCTTGGAAGACCCTTTTTGAATACTACAGGGGCTGTTATTGATTGCAACAAAGGCAATGTCACTTTTCATGTTAATGGTAATGAGCATACGGTACACTTTCCGAGGAAACAACCTCAAGTTCATAGTATCAACTCTATTGGAAAAATTCCATCGATTATATTTGGAGGTTTTGAATTTCCTCTTCCTACTGTCAAGAAGAAATATGATATTCTTATTATTGGGGATGTGCATATCCCCGTTGAGGTAACATAGTGCTATTCGAAATTTCTTCGGTTCCATGTTATTCGGAATGAGTTCGTTAACAAGACTTGATCAACCTTGTTAGTGGATTCCTTTTGATGAGCATGAGATGGATGAAACTAGAAGGCACAACCTTCTGTACCCTCCTTTTACTTTCTGTTATTTATTTTAAATAAAATAAAATTAGTATTTTCTATCTGTTATCTGAATTATCCGTGCAATATAAAAATACCCCGAAAATAGAAGTTCTCCAAATGCCCTGAAATTTAAATATGATTTTTTCTGGAATATTTGAGAATATTTGGCACTAAGAACACAGCACGGGGGGCATCCACCTGGCCACGAGGGTGGAGGGCGCGCCCTACCCCCCTGGGCGCGCCCCTTGCCTCGTGGGCCCATGGTGGCTCCCCTCCACTTATTCCTGCACCCACACACTTCTTCTTCCTCCCACAAACACCAATATCCAGCTCAAGCACGAGTTCTAACTCATTTTGCTGCGATTTTCGATCTCCTTGCTCAAAGCACCTCTCACAAAACTGCTTGGGGAGATTGTTCCTTGGTATGTGACTCCTCCATTGGTCCAATTAGTTTTCGTTCTAGTTCTCTATTCATTGCAAATTTTTGCTGCTTAGGTGACCCTGTTCTTGAGCTTGCATGTCAAATTTATATGGTCAAAAGTAGTTTTGATTGCATGATATAGGCTCTAGGCACTTGTAGGAGTAGTTGCTATCAATTTTGTTGAACTTGGTTCACTTTTGTTTGAAGTTACTAAAAATTTCAGAAATTTTTCAGAGGAAGAAATATGCTTAGGAAAATGTACCAAGGTGGTTCTTCAAGGAAGCAAGGACCTAGGCTTGCAATGCGTGATGCTGACGATGAGCCGCCGAGGGACGCTCTAGTGCGGCCTTGTGAATGGCCTTCAGAGGACTTCATGGATCGAGCGGGAATTAAGGAAGAATTTAACGCATATTTTCGTAACGCTGATCTTGTGAGCTTCGAGGCAGAAAAATACCGCCAGTACCACTATCTCACTAGTTCCTTTGTGAGGAGGTTTGAATTTTCATCTTTATGTAATTCTCCAACTGTCCTGTTTGATCTTTATGAAACATCTTATATGATGGACTTAGAGGATTTTACCACTGCTTGCAAACTTCCGCAATGGGGTAGTGCTAGTGAACCCCGCAAAACTGAATTTAGAAATTTTCTTGCTAGCATAACTGTGGGGGAATCTAGAGATATAGCACAAGCTACCATAGGGAGCATTCATTTTCCTGCTATACATTATTTTGCTCTCTTCATAGGTAGGTGCATAAATGGTAAAGATGAAGCATGTCATATGTGTGTTCCTGACCTCAGTATTCTTAGGAGTGCTGTGTTAGGAGACAAATCTTATAATTTGGGAGCCATTGTTGCACGTAGGTTGCATAATAATAGATTTAATGGAGATTTCTTTGGTGGAATTTATGCAACCCGCTTAGCTGATTTTCTTGGTGTAACCATACGTAATGATGATATTGAATTGCCTCCTGCTTACCTAGACTTTGCTATGGTTCACCACCAGTTTGTCGGGAGGAATGAATCACCTCTCCAGTATCGCTTAATCTTTGACAGACGTCGTGTTGTCCGTATTACTCTCCCTGCTCCTGCCTTCTTTGATTATCAGGCAAAAGGAAGACATTTCGTTACCAGAGAGGAGGCAGATGAGTACGAGAGGAGGGCGGAGGCCGCTCATCGCCACGCTGCAGCTCAGGAGGCGATAGCCGCTGCATCGCAGTACGACCCCAGCTACAATGGATATCCGCCAGGCCATCCGTGGCAATAAACCAACTTACACCAAAAGCCTAAGCTTGGGGGAGTACGTATTTCTCACCGACATTATATTCATGTTCACACACTCATTGCTAGATGTCGGTACTCATACTTTTTCATTGTAATATCCATGCTAGTTTATTTTCCTTTTTATGCTTTCTTCTTGTGTGTTTAATAAGCCTTAAGAAAAACCAAAAAAATAGTTGTAGCTTTTAATTAGTTTACTTTCCATGCTTGTAGTAGTAATTAAAAAGAAAACCCAAAAAGATTTCATGTTCTTCTTTTGCTTGTTGGGAGCTTTCCCATGTAAATAGTTTTATTTCTTTTCTCTTCGTTGGGGGTCGATAGGAGAAGACCATGATTAAATTGTTGAAGTGGCTCTTATATGCATTATTGTTTATCTGATAAAAGAGCCCATATTGCCTTGTCTTCTCATGTTTATTGAATGCTTGCAGATTCCAGCTTAGTCCAATGCACGTGCACTATTATTATTATCCACATCGTTCGTCGTGCAAGTGAAAGGCAATTATGATGATATATAATGTACCGATTGAGATGAGAAAAGCTGGTATGAACTCGACCTCTCTTGTTTTTGTAAATATGATTAGTTCATCGTTCCTGATTCAGCCTATTATGAATAAACATGTTTGCAATGACAACTAGAGATCATAGTTTCTTGTGCCATGCTTGATTAGCTAGGAGCTTATACTGGTTTACCTTGCGTGCCAACATGCTATTAAAATGGTTGTGATGTGGTATGATAGGGTGGTATCCTCTTTTGAACGATTTGAGTGGCTTGACTTGGCACATGTTCACGCATGTAGTTGAAACAAAATCAACATAGCCTCTATGATATTTATGTTCATGGTGCATTATATCCTACTCATGCTTGCATTCGGTGTTGATTAATTTCAATGCATGTTCATGACTGTTGTCGCTCTCTAGCTGGTCGCTTCCCAGTCTTTTTCTAGCCTTCACATGTACTAAGAGGGAATACTGCTTGTGCATCCAACTCCATAAACCCCAAAGTTGTTCCATATGAGTCCACCATACCTACCTATATACGGTATCTACCTGCCGTTCCAAGTAAATTTGTATGTGCCAAACTCTAAACTTTCAAATAAATATTCTGTTTTGTATGCTCGAATAGCTCATGTATCAACTAGGGTTGTCCGTATCTTCCATGTTAGGCGGGTTATTCTCAAGAGGAGTGGACTCTGCTCCTCACTCACCAGAAAATGGCTGGTCACCGGGATGACCAGTCCCATGATTTATGCAAACTAAATCAAAATAATTGCAAACAAAACTCCCCCTGGGACTCTTGTTAGTTGGAGGCACTCGTTGTTTCAAGCAAGCCATGGATTGATGCTTGTTGGTGGAGGGGGAGTATAAACTTTACCATTCTGTTTGGGAACCGCCTATAATGTGTGTAGCATGGAAGATATTGCCATCTCTTAGTTGTTATGTTGACAATGAAAGTATACCGCTCAAAACATTATTCATCTCTATTTCAAAACTGAGCTTTGGCACCTCTACAAATCCCCGCTTCCCTCTGCGAAGGGCCTATCTATTTACTTTCATGTTGAGTCATCATCCTCTTATTAAAAAGCACCAGTTGGAGAGCACCACTGTCATTTGCATTCATTATTGTTAGTTTACATTGAGTATGACTTGACTGGATCTCTTTTACCATGAATTACAATGTCTAGTCAGTCCTTGATCTTTAAAGGTGCTCTGCATTTATGTTTTGCGGTCTCAGAAAGGCTAGTGAGATACCATCTTGTTATATCATATTATGATTGTCTTGAGAAAGTGTTGTCATCTGAGATTTATTATTATTGCTCGCTAGTTGATTATGCCATTTATATGAGTAAACATGAGACCTAAATGTTACAGTGAATATGGTTAGTTCATAATCTTTGCTGAAAACTTGAATGCTGGCTTTACATATTTACAACAACAAGAGCAAACAGAGTTTGTAAAAGTTTTTCTTTATCACTTTCAGATTATCAACTGAATTACTTGAGGACAAGCAAAGGTTTAAGCTTGGGGAGTTGATACGTCTCTGTCGTATCTACTTTTCCAAACTCTTTTGCCCTTGTTTTGGACTCTAACTTGCATGATTTGAATGGAACTAACCCGGACTGTCGCTGTTTTCAGCAGAATTGCCATGGTGTTATTTATGTGCAGAAACAAAAGTTCTCGGAATGACCTGAAACTTCACGGAATGTCTTTTTGAAAATAATAAAAAATCCTTGCAAAAGATGAAGACCGAGGGGCCCACACCCTAGCCACGAGGGTGGGGGCGCGCCTGCCCCCTCCTGGGCGCGCCCCCCTACCTCGTGGGCCCCCGGAGCTCCTCCGACCTCAACTCCAACTCTATATATTCGTGTTCGGGGAGAAAAAATAAGAGAGAAAGATTCATCACATTTTACAATACGGAGCCGTCGCCAAGCCCTAAAACCTCTCGGGAGGGCTGATCTGGAGTCCGCTCGGGGCTCCGGAGAGGGGAATCCGTCGCCATCGTCATCATCAACCATCCTCCATCACCAATTTCATGATGCTCACTGTCGTGCGAGAGTAATTCCATCGTAGGCTTGCTGGACGGTGATGGGTTGGATGAGATTTATCATGTAATCGAGTTAGTTTTGTTAGGGTTTGATCCCTAGTATCCACTATGTTCTGAGATTGATGTCGCTATGACTTTGCTATGCTTAATGTTTGTCACTAGGGCCCGAGTGCCATGATTTCAGATCTGAACCTATTATGTTTTCATCAATATATGAGAGTTCTTGATCCTATCTTGAAAGTCTATAGTCACCTACTATGTGTTATGATCCGGCAACCCCGAAGTGACAATAATCGGGACCACTCCCGGTGATGACCGTAGTTTGAGGAGTTCATGTATTCACTATGTGTTAATGCTTTGGTCCGGTACTCTATAAAAAGGAGGCCTTAATATCCCTTAGTTTCCGCTAGGACCGCACTTCCATGGGAGGGTAGGACAAAAGATGGCATGCAAGTTCTTTTCCATAAGCACGTATGACTATATTCGGAATACATGCCTACATTACATTGATGAATTGGAGCTAGTTCTGTGTCACCCTAGGTTATGACTGTTACATGATGAACCGCATCCGGCATAATTCTCTATCACCAATCCATTGCCTACGAGCTTTCCATATATTGTTCTTCACTTTTTACATTTCCGTTGCTATTGTTACAACCACTACAAAATACCAAAAACATTACTTTTGTTATCATTACCTTTTGCTACCGTTACCACTACTATCATATTACTTTGCTACTAAACACTTTGCTGCAGATATTAAGTTTCCAGGTGTGGTTGAATTGGCAACTCAGCTGCTAATACTTGAGAATATTCTTTGGCTCCCCTTGTGTCGAATCAATAAATTTGGGTTGAATACTCTACCCTCGAAAACTGTTGCGATCCCCTATACTTGTGGGTTATCAATCGCTGGAGAAAATCTTGGCATGGGGGTCCCTACAGGGATGGCAGGGGCAGCGGCTGACCGGAGGTGGGGAGTGTTTTCGGGGCGGGCGGGGCGGCGCACCGCCGGCTGCGGGCGGCGGGGGGCGGCTGTTTGGCCGGTGGTGGCTGGCGGCTCAGGGGGGTGGAGGTTGAAGATGAACTGCAGGCCCTTGATTTTGTATCCAACGGCTGCAAAATCGGCTGACCAGAGATGAAAAAGTTAGTCGACTGACATGTAGCCTCACCTCTAGTGCGTTCAGTTTCGACAGTAAAATTTAGTTTCGACAGCAAAATCAGTTTCGATAGTTAAGTTCAGTTTTGATAGTTCAGTTCAGTTTCGACAGTTAAATTCAGTTTCGACAATTAAGTTCAGAGATGAGCGGCTGATGTATACATCTAGCACTTTGTGGTTATATATTTTGCGTCATCTATTGGAGATGCTATTAGAATTCCACTCGGGTTAACGTTGTCTCTCTTGTCCTGCTTCAGTCTCGGCGTCGTACAACTCACCGGAGCTGCTCCAACGACGAAACCCTCCATCACAGTGGAGCAGTACCTCGGGCTCCATCTCTACACGCCTAAGATCTTCTTCCCCTCCTCTGACAGCCAAGTCAGCCGGAGCATCCTCACTGGCCAACCCAATCACGCCGATATCGACATGGCTTCGCCAAAGAGGTTGTACACTTGTTGCATATCTTTTTTTACTCTACATGTTATATATATTGTCCACTGAGCACACGGAATAACGGGAAATACGATCATTTTATCCTACTATATGGCAAGCAGTGAGTTACCAGGCAACTTAGCTATCCGTGATGGACTCTCTTGAACGCCATCATTATTTATCTCTACGCATTTGAGATGTGCATTTGTCGATGGCCCTGGGAGTTGAGCTAGTAGGGCAGTGGCCTGGGTCCAAAGTAATAGAAGTAGCACAAAAACATTTTTTAGTGTAGGCTTTTCCTTGCTCAAGCCTGCCTACTGGAATCGCCAGTGCTTGAAAGGAAAAGTGAATGAAAAACATAGGAATTGGAAAGTTTCCTATGGTACTAATTTTCATGAATTTGGTGCAAAGGAATGGAGCAAAGGAAAATTGTAGGATTTGTTCCTTTAGTGTCTCCTTGAAAGAAAAACCGTAGGAATTTTAATTTCCACTTGTCCTCCTTTTCAAATTCCTATTCATGAAGCACAAGACTAAGAGATAGTAGCATAATAGCATTATAACCGTACATTTTCTTGTGGTTTGACTTAATCTCACCATGCTTCTTTGCATCCTGTGATCTTCCAATTCTTGTGAACCAAACACCCATATTGGCAGAAATCCTCTGTTTTTAAATTCCCTATTTTGCACGTGCATTCCTATCATGTTCCTGTCTATTTCCTATCTCTGCATTGTTAGAATCCTCAAATTCAAACAAGCCCTTACACAATTACTTCTATTACAGATATGTGTCAAAGAAAACCTTGTGTGGTTTGTCCTGCTCCTGCGGTGCTGTGTTCCACCCCAGCTCAGCTGCTCCAATGACGAAAGGGTTCACCACAGCAGGGATCCGCTCTCCAGACTGTCTTCCGCTGCCTCAGATCTTCTTCCCTGCCGCTGGCAGCCACGAAAACTGCATTACCATCATCAACTGAGCAGATGACCTTGAGGACTACACGGGTCCGCAAGAGAGGTCGTACTCTTCCGTGTCTGCTTACGTTATGCATCGCTTAATATGATGACATGCTACTTTATCGTCGTGTTCGCCTATTAGACTCCGAGTCAGGTACAAACTTATACTGAAACTTGAGTTTTTAAATGGTTGTGGGGTACATATTGGGGCAACAATCAGTACTATCTGTCTACTATCTGGTTAATCTCGGGTGTCTACTATGAGTTTCATGTTGGGTGCAAACAAACATCAAAGGAGCCATTATCTGTATTTTTTAACTAAAGCTATTATTTGCCTGCTATCATTGGTTTTGGGTCTATCCACAGTTTGCTACCATCACTCTGGATTTGTGCATGCACTCCTTACATAATCACACTATGTTTTATTCCTATGCATGTCAGTTATTATACACAATGGAACTGAACATGTAGAGCAAAAGAGACGAGCCTTGCGTGGCAATAAAATTTCATGCAGACGTCGCTCCATGGTGGGTGCAAAGGCAGCCCCCCCTCCACCCATTTCGGATCGTAATCAAGAGGAAGATAATTGTTCTGAGGGGGATTCAGAAGCAGAAGACCACTCCTATTTACCCCATGAGGTCTTCGCTCTAACTTGGCATGCTGATGTTGGTTATATCATGCATATGGTGCCTTGCATTGCTTACTTTATACATCAAATATGTCAACTGCTTAGTTTAGACATTCTTTGTGTGAATGCCATTTGTTTAGTTTATTAATCGTTTATGTGAATTATGCAATGCCATCTTGTTTAGCCAGGCATCATATATGTGAATTTTGCAATGCCATCCTGCTTAGCTAGTCATCTTATATGTGAATTATATCAGGCCATCCTTTTTTTCGTTACGTGTTACATTTGTCAACAATGTTAGTACATTCAACTACTCTTCGTGTGCATCAGCCATTTGACACGGTGATGGAAAATTTTGGAGTGAAAACAAGGTCTTCAGAGCAGACTATGCTATCTGATGAAGCGCATATCTCGCTGGTTACGGATAGCTCCTCAGAGGAGGATTCAGAGACAGATGACCAGTCCTATTCCCCCCCCCCCAAGGTGTATGCTCTAATTAACTTGGCAGGGTTGTGTTGCTCATACTATGCGTATGGTGTCTTGCATTGCGATGTCATTTGATTAGTTTAGACATGCATTGTGTGAATGCCACCTGTTTAGTGTCTAATTACCATATATGTGAATTATGCATTGCCATCTTGTTGCAAGACATTATATATGTGAATTATGCAACGCTATCTTGTTGCAAAGGCATTATATATGTGAATTATGCAATGCCATGCTGTTGAGCCAATCATCATGTATGTGAATTATATCATGCTATCATTTTTTTGTATTACGTGTTCGATTTGTCGACAACATTTGTATATTCAACTACTCTTCCTGTGCATCAGCCATTTGAAGCGGTGATGGAAGTATCTGGAGTGAAAACAAGGTATTCGGAGCAGACGATGCTACCTGCTGAAGCAGACATCTTTCTGGATATAGAGAGCTCCTCAGAGGAGGATTCAGAGACTGATGACCAGTCCTATTTCCCCCCTGAGGTCTATGCTCAAACTTGGCAGGGTTATATTACCCATGTCATACATGTTGTCTTGCATTGCTTAGTTTTTACATCATATATGGATTGCCATCTGCTTACTTGCTTACTATATAAATCATATATTTGAATTATATCAGGCCATCATGTTTACATACACAACATCTATCTGAATTATGCCATGGCAACCCATTTAATAAAGACATCATATAGTTATATCATCTCATCCTGTTTAGTGTTTACAGTCATCATATTTTGAATTATGTCATTCTAGCCGGGAATTATATAATGTTATCATGTTTCCATAGGCGGCATGTATGTGAATTATGGCATGCCAACCTATTTAATAAACACATTATATAGTTATATCATGTCATCCTGTTTACATAGTCATCATATTTTGAACAATGTCTTTCCATCTTTTTTAGTTAGCCATCATAATGTGAAATTGTATCATGCTATCTTGTTTAGTTAGCCATCATATATGTGAAATTGTGTCATGCTATCCTGTTTGGTTAGAAAACATAAATGTGAATTATTGCATGCCCTCTTTTATTCCCCACTATCCATTGCACCTGTCTATCATACAATGTTTGTACATTCAATTACTTTTCTTATTTATTAGCCATTTGAATTGGAGAGGGTGATGGCAGTATCTAAGGGAGTAACAACACGGTCTTCAGAAAAGATAGTGCTACCAGTTGATGCAGATAGAACCACGGTTGTACTTGCCCAAGAACCAGCCCTACCACACATAACCCAGACTCTCGCAGATTGTACCCCTACCCAGTTGGACAGAGAACCAGCTACACCCCTTCTAACCCCAACCCCAGCAGATAGTAACCTAGTTCCAATTGACACAGCACCGTCTCCACCACAGAGCACCCAAACACGAGCAATTAGTAAGGGAACTGCAGTGCCCAAAGCACGAGGACCACCACTCTGAATCCCAACTCAACGCTTAAAGGAGAAGAAGAATTGTTCTCGGGTCAGGTTCTGTAGCTATGGTTCATACTCCTTTGCTCTTGCATCACTGTATTTACTCTAACCAACTATTTTCAAATTTGAAGGATGGAATTGAAACTCCAATGGCGCAACAGGTATGTTTTAAACTTGTTTCTTTAACTGGTTTGCTGTTGTAACTTGCTCTATATTGATTTCAGTTTCAATTGAATAAACAGTTATGTTCTCATGTCATGCACATTACAAGTGTCTCTATAGTTTCCCACACTTATATTCTGTCTATTCTGCTTTGTCTTGAACAAATATTATTTGAACTATGTCTCTATCTTGATTTGGCAACAAAAACTAGAATGATATAGACCATAAAGTGACCATGGTACATAGACATATGTTTGTTTCATGCTGTTATCCTGTGCACTTTACTACTGAACTGATTTACCAAAATGAGTTTCATATACAACATGGTAAACCTATGACATGTCTGCTTGTTTCTCTTTTAGAATGCGGACAAAATATTGGAGAACAATACCCCATTATGCAATGGTGAAGGAAGTAATGCAGATAAGGTTCAAGATAGTGAGACATCCCTTTTGGTCTCCAAGAAAGCTGATAAAAACTACCTCGACAACAATGAGAGAACCCGGAAGTCCTGTCTTGATGTAGTGTTCGAGTTACTGGCCACTACTACTGGCACAAGCTCTTCAAAGTAGCTGCATGAATCATTTCGTCTTCTTGAGTCTCAGCTTCAAGTTGAAAGACATCGATCAGATGTGTTGCAACAGGAAGCTGGAGGACTGAGGAAGTCCCTGCAGAATTCAGATGCATACTTTCTGGTGCAACAGCAAGCACTGGAGGATTTAAGCGCCAAACAAGAGAAAGTTAATAAGCTTGCTAAGCATCTTTCCAGCATTATGGGTACCCAGGATATTGTTTCTTGAGATCTTCTGAAGTGGTTTCAGTTCTGGACTTGTTTTGCTGCGGCGTTTATTTGCACTGGTCGCCAACTTTGATAGCCAGTGTATATGATATGCTGCTTTGTTCCCTATATTTGCACTAGTGGCGAACTTTGATGCCCAATGGATGTAATATGTGTAATAGCCATGATAGCCTAGCGTGAGTTGCTTCCTTATTTATTTCCTTGTTGTCTTGTTTATTTGTTTGCTTGTGGTTAGTGTTGTTCTTTTTCCGCGGTTTGCTAGTGGCTGCAATAACCTATTTTTTAAAACTAGGCCACAATAACCATGGACTACATATTTACTGTAGTGACACTGGGCCTTCTACGGGCCGTATCATCAATGGGCCTTATACGGGCCATATGATCGATTGCCCAAACATGGGCCAATAGCATACCGCTTTATGGCCGTAAACGGGCTAGAATTGGAATCGTCCGTTCATGGGCCGACCATAATGGGTTGTTGTTAATCGGCCGTATTTGATGACGCTATGAAAACGGCCCAACATATTAACGGGCCACAAACGGGCCGACTGTAAGCACGGGCTGAATTTGCCCCACAAGCAGAAAATGACAGTAACGGGCCGTAAGTAACTGAATGCTGGAAATGAGCCCAAGAATAAATGGGCCTTGAGAAGGCCGAAAGATAACATGGGCTGGAAACGGCCCAACAGAATAATGGGCCGTTAATGGGTATAAGTGATACACTGTTCATTACGGGCCAGTTTTACCACGGGTCGTTAATGGGACGAGGGTTACTAAGGGCCTCATATGGGCCAAAAGACGTCACGGGCCATACATGGGTCAGAAGTTAAAACGGGCTGGAATTATATTGGATGGCCCAGATGACGCTACTGGGCCTAATTCGGATAGGCCGTAAACGGGCCCTGGGTTAGCGGGCTATAAATGGGCTATATGCGAACAGGTCGTTAACAGGCTTGCCGTGGGCCGGCCCACCACCTTTTGAACAAGTCAAACGGTCTGTCCTTTTCACAGGAATAGGCCACTGTTGGGTCGTGCCATGTGTCGACGTATCATAGGCGCTTTGGGTCCAATGAGTGGATGACATCTGTCCCAACGGTGAGCCGACACGTGTTTCCTCCAGCCAATGATGATTTTACACATGGAAAATCCCTATTGGTCGGGGCTGTTAACGGGTTATCGGATCCAAAACTGGACCCGATAACTTAACGGCGTCCCGTTACGGTGGATGCCACGTGTGGTCACCCTTGACGAAAGCACTTTTGTGACGCGCGATTTATCATCATGGAAGTGGACACTTCCGTGATGATAATTTTGGTAATGTCATGGAACACTTCTACGACAGCACAGGTATGACTATCTTGATTTTGTCACAAAATTGTCATGGATGTACATGCATGACAGAAAACGTGAACTACTGTGACAAACACGTATCATCACGGAAGTGTATTTTTTTGTAGTGGACCCTACGGGTTCGGGAACCATGCAGACATGACCGAGACACCTCTCCGGCCAATAACCAATAGTGGGATCTGGATACCCATATTGGCTCCCACATGTTCCACGATGATCTCATCGGATGAACCACGATGTTGGGGATTCAATCAATCCCTATACAATTCCCTTTGTCCATCGGTATGTTACTTGCCTGAGATTCGATCGTCGGTATCCCCATACCTCGTTCAATCTCGTTACCGGGAAGTCTCTTTACTCGTTCGTAATGCATGATCTCGTGGCTAACTCCTTAGTCACATTGAGCTCATTATGATGATGCATTACCGAGTGGGCCCAGAGATACCTCTCCGTCATACGGAGTGACAAATCCCAGTCTCGATTTGTGCCAACCCAACAGACACTTTCGGAGATACCTGTAGTGCACCTTTATAGCCACCTAGTTATGTTGTGACGTTTGATACACCCAAAGCACTCCTGCGGTATCCGGGAGTTGCACAATTTGAAGGTTTAAGGAAACGATACTTCACATTAGAAAAGCTCTAGCAAACGAACTACACGATCTTGTGCTATGCTTAGGATTGGGTCTTGTCCATCACATCATTCTCCTAATGATTTGATCCCGTTATCAACGACATCCAATGTCCATGGTTAGGAAACCACAACCATCTATTGATCAACAAGCTAGTCAACTAGAGGCTCACTAGGGACATGTTGTGATCTATGTATTCACACATGTATTACGGTTTCCGGTTAATACAATTATAGCATGAACAATAGACAATTATCATGAACAAGGAAATATAATAATAACCATTTTATTATTGCCTCTAGGGCATATTTCCAACAGGGGGTGACCCGGCGGGGGAAGTGGGCCAGCTGGGCCGGCTGAAGCCAAGGCCCAGAGGGGGTGGGGGTGCATGGGTTTTTCCTCTTTTTGCAATTTCTTCTGCTTTTACCTTTTATAGTTTATGTTTTCTTTTTATTTCTTTTTTGTTTTATAAATTACAAGAATTGCACCTAAATTAGTAATAATAAATATTCCACTGCCACAATAATATTGGTAGTTAACTAAAGTAGTTTACAATAATTTAATTAATTAAAGGGGCATTTAAACAATTGTTTTAGCTATTGTTTATTTATTCTTTATCATTTAGTTACCTTATAAAAGTGTGGTTTCAACACCAACATTTCCTATGGATTATTTGGCACCTCTAGAACACTTTAGTTTTGACTTTTGAAAACTTTTATTGTTTGACTTTATTTTAAATTCAAATTTTGAACAGGGTTTCGAACCGACGTGAGTTATCAACAATAACCGAGGTGACGTAGCATCATTAGAAGAGGTTCACTGTAGCTTAATTATCCGGGCGTCACAATCACCGTCACCACGCCGTCGTGCTGACGGAATTCTCTCTCGACACTTTGCTAGATCAAGAGTTCGAGGGACGTCATCGAGCTAAACGTGTGCAGAACTCGGAGGTGCCGTACGTTCGGTGCTTGATCGGTCGGAACTAGAAGAAGTTCGACTATATCAACCGCGTTGTCAAACACTTCCTCTTTCGATCTACGAGAGTACATGGCCACACTCTCCCCCTCCCGTTGCTATGCATCTCCTAGATAGATCTTGCGTGAGCGTAGGAAATTTTTTGAAATTGAAAAAGAACATCCGCGCAATAGTCAATTTTCCCATTGCCTCCTGCGATAAACCTACCTTTGTCATCTCTCAGGACCACCCCCATTGTACCCTTCAGGAGGTCATGGTCAAAAGAAGCGTCAACATTACGTTTTAAAAATCCCCTGGGAGGGCAGGACCAACCCCCCTTTTTCATAAATGCCATGGGGGCGGTCCTGATGTAAGAGTAAGAATCCCCATAGAGATCTAATGTGCATTATGCGTTGTCTCCTTATGTATCATTTTTCGTCTTTCCCATCATAGAAACCAAGCTGAGACAGCAATCATTTTGCGCACATTATGGTGGCCCGGAATCAACAGTTCTTGGTCTGGTAGAAGTAGTAAATATTCCAACACTGCTTCTCCAGCACGATCGACCTCACCAGCTTTATTAATAATATCATCCATCCCAAGTCTTTTCCACACCTCACTGGCTTTTCTACAAAGGAAAAGCATGTGTTTTGAATCTTCTAGACCCTCCGAACAAGTACGACAAATGGGCGAGATCTTCATATGCCTGTTTGCAAGCGTAACCCGGCATGAAAGTGTACCATGCAACATACGCCATATAAAAATTTTGACTTTTGTCGGGCAAGATAACTTCCATATCTTGCTCCAAATTGGGTTAACTGTGGTTCACCCCCTCCCATTAGAGTGTCATAATTTATCTCCATATTGATGATCCCACTCCCTAAAGTAGGCAGACCGAACCAAGAACATACCGTTTTTATAGCCCCAAGCAATAAAGTATGGCATATCATAGTGTGAAAGTGGATTTGAAAGAATCCATTGTACATCAATGGGCCACATAGTTTGTCTAATGAGATCTTCATCCCAACTATTCGGAGCAGGATCAATCAGGTCACCAATGTCCCCCCTTGGGCGTCACAATTTTCCTTATGGCACAGTTGGGGATCCAGGCATCTTCCCAAATATTAATCCGTTGTACAGCAATAATTTACTTTGTCATATCATATTGAACTGTTGACCTGTCACTTCGTCAAATAACACCCCATGAAAAGTGTGTTTTAGGTTCACAGGCAAGCGCCAGGCAACCAATTTTGGTCACCTGGGGCTGGGCTAATGGTCATGCCAGGTACTCCAGCCAGGCTAATGATTACGGAGTGCTTCACACTACTAGGGAAAACCCTAGCAGTAGCGCGGGTATTTTGCCTATCAGTAGCGCAGGACGACGCGCTACTGATAAGGCAATACAACTAACGTGTAGCAGTAGTGCCTGTCGTCCCACGCTACTGCTATACATGGCTAGCAGTAGCACGCTTTAGTGAAGAGCGCTACAGATAGTAGGAAGCGCTACTGGTAAGGCAGCGCTACTACTAACTTTGTTCCCCTCGCTACTGCTAGTTTTATTAGTTTTTTCTGCATATTTGTTTTGTATTTGAATAGGCTTTATACAATAATCTTTAGCATATCATACACATACAAATGTAATCATAGCATATACATACAAATAGTCTCATCAAATCATGTCATCATCATAATCATCATCCAACATAAAGTGGTCTCTCGTCATCATCTTGAAAATAGCGATACAAGTCTCAATTACTTGCAACTACATCATCATCCATCTAAACAATGATATACGCGAGAAGAGCTATCACTTCGAGTGAGAGCGAAACTATGCAGTACAGGAGTTCGTATCCCTCTCTCGCATTAGCGTGAACCTAAACTAACTACTGGTTGTCGCTCGGAAACCGGAAACCGGTACACCTGGGCCTGACATTCCGGCCACTCGTCGTATACTCCTGGCATAGCACTTCTTCGCCATCGATGATCTATACACCTGCATCATCACATGAGTCGATGATATGCAACATATATAGTTGAGCAATAGAAAGAAACAGACTTGGCAAAAATAGAAGCAACATATCATAAGCATAAATAACAAAGTTCATCGTACCCAAAATGCCCTAACTAGAGTGGTCTTTGCTAGTCGAGGAGAACGGTTTAATTACATCACAAATAAAGTTTCGTCGTGCATAATTCAAAGTTTCGTCATACAGATAGTATGGACTAAACGGGCACATTGTCATATATCAACAATCACTCCATGTCGTGCCATCCATCCAAGTCAGGGAGATAGTCTCCGAGCTTAGTGAAAGGCTTCAGGTCGAGACGCTGAGCAAAACTCTACTGCCCTAATTAACCTACTGTACCACTACTACTAGCAGCACTACTAACCTAATTAACCTAGCAAAACTCTACTGCCCTAACTAAAAAACATATAATTAACATCTACTAGTACCACTACTGCCCTAACCTAATTAACATCTACTAGTATCACTATATACTACAAGCAGCATCTACCCTAATTAAACCCTACTGCCCTAACTAAATTTTGTTGTAAACCAAATTTTTTTTCTCTAAACTAATTTTTGCTCTAACATCTACTACTTAACATCTTTTGCTTTAAACTAATTTTTTTGCTATAAACTAACTTTTGCTCTACTAATTTTTGCTCTAAAATGCAGAGAGAGAGAGAGGGGGGGGGGAGGGGTGGGGGACTTACAGAGAGGGGAGAGACGATGGCGGGGAGGTGCTCGGCGACGGAGGCAGGGGCGGAGAGGGCGGGTCGGGCACAGGCGGCGGCGGTCTTGGGCGGGCTCGGGCGGCGGTGAGGTCGAGGGCAGCGACGGCGAGGTCGAGGGTGGCCTAGGGCGGCGGCTGTGAGGCTGAGGGCGGCGGCGGTGTGACGCCCTCGGTTCGACCGTACACTAATCATACACGCAACCGTGTACGATCAAGATCAGGGGCTCACGGGAAGATATCACAACACAACCCTACAAATAAAATAAGTCATACAAGCATCATATTACAAGCCAGGGGCCTCGAGGGCTCGAATACAAGCGCTCGATCATAGACGAGTCAGCGGAAGCAACAATATCTGAGTACAGACATAAGTTAAACAAGATTGCCTTAAGAAGGCTAGCACAAACTGGGATACAGATCGGAAGAGGTGCAGGCCTCCTGCCTGGGATCCTCCTAACTACTCCTGGTCGCCGTTAGCGAGCTGCACGTAGTAGTAGGCACCTCCCGAGTAGTAGTAGTCGTCGTCGATGGTGGCGTCTGGCTCCTGGGCTCCAACATCTGGTTGCGACAACCAGGTAGAAGGGATAGGGGGAAAAGAAGGAGAAAGCAAATGTGAGTACTCATCCAAAGTACTCGCAAGCAAGGAGCTACACTACATATGCATGGGTATAGGTGTAAAGTCCATATCGGTGGACTGAACTGCAGAATGCCAGAATAAGAGGGGGATAGCTAATCATGTCGAAGACTACGCTTCTGGCAGCCTCCGTCTTGCAGCATGTAGAAGAGAGTAGACTTAAGTCCTCCAAGTAGCATCGCATAGCATAACCCTAACCGATGATCCTCCCCTCGTCGCCCTGT